>NW_018239809.1:55395-82712 GCF_001263595.1 Phalaenopsis equestris | reverse complement strand
TATATATATATATATTAATTCCCTTGCAATTGATTCGCGCGCAGTGCCTTAGCAAAATGGGTGTCCTACTTAGGCAAAATCGACATTCCGGATGTGCCGGTGCAGTCCGTTTTGTCATCCGGGGTCGCTTGGACAACATCGCCGATAATCGGGGCAAAAACACATCAAAATTCCGTTTTGTCATCCGGGGTCGCTTGGACAACATCGTCGACAATCGGGGCAAAAACACACAAAAACACATCAAAATTCAAATTTCATAAAGTTTTGATTTGCGATCAATCGTCTCCATCAATCTATTTAAGTCCTCAACAGATAACGGTGCAAGCGATGTGAATTGTAGTGATCGGACGTGTCGACTCTCCGAATTGCGAATTTTGTGCACGCGGGAGTGCAAATTGTGCAAAAGGCCACCCTAAGGCTTAAAGGTCCTATAGGGACCCCTTTTGAGTTCCTTCATGTTGGTTTCAACCTCTTACGTGCTAGAGGTCAAGAACCACATGCAAAACTTTAAAATAGTATAGAAGCAGTTTGAATTTCTAAAATGAGGTGAGTTCCATTTCTAAGGAGCTAAGATAGTCTAAGGAAGAATCATAAAGCTAGACCTTAAATCCCTAAGATAGTCGAAGGAAGAATCCTAAGGCTAGACCTTAAATATTAAGAGGAAACTAAACTTCACTAAAAATGAGGTCAACAATAAGCAATGGTTCCTACATTACGAGCGGATACGGGTAAAGAAGTTAGTCCATGAAACGAATATTATGATAGAATTTTGGAATATAGGTATCCTCACATGTAAATTAATAAAATTAATTGATATTATGTTTCATAAGAAGATAAATATCTTATATATTTAAGAAACTAAAAGGGTTAGAGAAAAAATTAAGGAGATGATAGCTTAGGTTTTAAAATTTGGTATTCAGGTTGGAGTCACACTAGAAATGGTGTAGGTGTAATTTTATACAAGTGTTTGAAGGATAATTTTGTAAAAATTAATTGAATTGGAGATAGAATTATAACACTTAAGATTGTTGTTGATGCTAAGATTTTTAATGTTATGTGTGCTTATGCTCCTCAAGTAGGTTTAATTATAGGTTCTAAAGAAAAAAATTCTGGAATGACTTAGAAGAATAAATACAAATGACACCTTTTGAAGAAAAAAAATTAATTAGAGGAGATTTAAAGGAGCATGTTGGTATAGTGGTAGAAGATTTTAAAAAATACTCGTGGTGACTACGGTTTTAGAGTGATTAATGAAGAAGATAAAACCATATCAAATTTTACATATCAGATTTTATTTTAGCATATGATTTTGTTATTGTTAATACTTTATTTAAGAAAATAGATGAACATATTATTACTTGTTAGAATAGATTCAATAAAACACAAATTGATTTTCTTATGAGAAAAAAGAGATTATCGAGAATTTAAAGATTGTAAGGTCATTCTAAGTGAGAATTTAAGTACTCAACATTGATTATTAGTTCTGGATTTTAGGATGAGGAGTTGTAAGATAAAAATTACTAAAAATTAGTATCATATAATTAGATGGGATCACTTAAAAGACTCAAATAAAATTATTTTTATGAGTAAACTTTATTTTTATGAGTAAACTATGAGTAAACTTCAAGATTTTAAGATTTAGGATTTTCATGAATAAGCAAATTTAATGTATGAACAAACACTATTAAACAAGTGACAAAAGATGTACTTGAATAATAAAAAAAATAGTTTTTATAAATGAAAATAGTTGGTGGTGGAATAATAATGTGCAAGAAAAATAGTTTATAAAAAGCTGTGTTATAAAACTTAGTTTAAATGTAAAGGTTTAGAGAAAAGAGAAAAATATAAGGTAGTCCATAGGAAGTCTAAAAGAACAATTTGTGATGCTAATAATCCAATTTTTTATGATATTTATAATAGATTAGATATTAAAGAGGTTGAAAATATATGTATAAACTAGCCAAATAAAGAGAAAATAAAAATAAAGTTTTAACTCAAGTAAAGTGTATTAAAGATGAAAATCAAAAAGTATTTTTCTTAGAGGAAGATATTCAATATAGGTGGGTGAGCTATTTTGATAAACTTTTCAATGAAGTTTCTGAAAATACGATTGATTGTAGTGATCTTAATATCATTAATAATAATAAAATATTTTAATTCTACTGTTGCATTAGTAAAAAAAATTGAGGCTTTAAAGAAAACTAATGGTAAAAAATCAGTAGGACCCGATGATATCTCAATTGAAATGTGAAGACCCGATGATATCTCAATATTTATGAGGTTTGAGAGTTTCTTGGCTTACTAAACTCTTTAATATTATTTTAAAAACTAAAAAGATTCCCGAGTGGAGGAAGATTATTTTGGTCTCTATTTTTAAGAATAAAGAGGGATGTACAAGAGTGTGTAAATTGTAGCAGAATCAGGTTGATATGTCATATTTTAAAATTATGAGAGAGGGTAATTGAGCTTAGGGTAATTGAATATAGGTTAACACGTATTACAAAGATTTCTCATAATTAGTTTGGATTTATGTCAGACAGGTCTACTATGGAAGCTATACATTTATTGAGAGGTTTGATGGAGAAGCTCAGAGATAATAAGGAGGATCTACATAGAGGATCTACATTTTATTTTTATTGATTTAGAAAATGTTTACGATATGGTTCCAAGAGAAGTCCTTTGGAGAGTTTTTGAGAAAAAATGGGAGAGTTTTTGAGAAGGAGAGTTTTTGAGAAAAAATGTGTTGATATGACTTATATTTAAGTCATTAAAGATATGTATATTAGAGCTGTTGCTTGTGTTTGAACACGAGGATTGACTAAGTATTTTTCTTATCTAGTTGGATAACATCAGGGATCGACTTTAAGCTCATATCAATTTGCTTTAGTTATGGATTCTCTTACTTGTTATTTACAGGAGGATGTACCTTGATGTATGCTTTTTGCTGATGATATCCTTCTTGTGGATAAGACTATAGAAAGTTCAGAAAACATTTGAATTATGGAGGTGTTTATCGGAGTCTAAATGCCTTCATTTGAGTAGAACTAAAAGAACTAAAAATTCATTTGAGTAGAACTAAAAATGAATACATGAAATGTAATTTTAATAGTAGTAGCTCTAGTGGTAGAGTTGTAACTATGGGTGATCAAATCATTAAAAGATGTGAACATTTTATCTGGTTTATTGTTCAAATTGATGGAGGTATAGATGGGGATGTTATTAGTAGAATTCAAGGTTGTTGGTTGAAGTGGAGGAAGGCACCGAGTCTATTGTGTGATAAAAAAGTATCGCTTAGACTGAAAGGAAAATTTTATAAAATGGTGGTGAAACCTGCAATGTTCTATGATGGAAAGGAAAATTTTATAAAATGGTGGTGAAACCTGCAATGTTCCATGATGCAAAATGTTGGCCTTTAAAAGTGGATTATAAAACAAAGTTAAGTGTTGCTGAGATGAGAATGGAATGCTTAAGTGGATGAGTGGCCAGTGGCCTGACACTTAAAGACAAAATGCAAAATGAATATATCCATGATAGGGTTGGTGCAGCTCCTGTGGCGGATAATATTAGAGATAGTTGTCTTAAATGGTTTGGTCACATTAAACGTCGATCATTTGATGATCTGGTTGGGAGAATATATGTTTTATATCCAACTTATGCTAGGAAAGGTAGAGGTAGACGTAAAAAAGACTCGGGCATAGTGTATAAAAATGATCTTAATTTATTAGAATTAAATGAAAATATGACACAATAGGACCTAACGGAGAAAAAAGATTCTTATAGCTTACCCCACTTAGTGGGATAAAGGCTTGTTGCTGCTATTGTTGTAGTGGATACAAATGGTCGGAAGTTCTACTTAGGATTATTTTAAATGTTTTTCATTCTCTTGTAGAATTCCTACTACTATATGATTTATTTTGATTGAGTCCATCAAATATCTCGACATATGTGCATCCTTTTTGCAAATTTGTGATGTAGAGAATGTAACTTTTTCATCTTTGTGAAAATAATGATGATTTTATTTTATGTTTCATAGCAGAGTCCATAAGTTATTAGTTGAAGTTTTAATAATGTTGAAGTCTGCATGCTAAAATATTAACAAAATTTCAATATATGTATTATTTGTATGTTAGCATGTTACATGTGAGTGATATGGCTTTGCTATGAGCAGTTAAAACGATTTAAAAAGTCATGGTTGCGTAAATACTTATAAAATTTACATTAGTTTTTGTTAGAAGTTATATCAGAAAATAATTTATTTTTCTTAGAAGCTATGAGGATTAGATTTATTTCCTTTGATTGAATTTATTTTCTTTCCTATTTTAAATTTATTTTCTTAAATTGGATTTATTTCCTTTCATATTCTTGGCTTTCCTAATTTTTTGTTGTTTCCTTTATTTATCTTCAAGTAATTATTGAGTAATTATTGTGAATTGATTAATTGGAGATATATGTGTTATATCTTTCCTTTCATGTTATTTCTTTTTTCTTGTCTTTCCTATTTTAGGATTAATGCCATGGTATTTATATCCTCTTTTCATATCAATAAAATAATGCCACCAAATTTCGAAAATCACCATGGTATCAGAGCCTTAAAACAAACCCTAGAGTCTCCTACCACTGGAAAATTTCTTTTTCCCTGCAGCGGACCATCCTTTCTCTTGCCTCCTCATTTCAGTTTTTCCACTGATAACATCATCGTTCTGCAGGACCTAGCCTTCAAAACTCCATGCAAGAACTAGCTGCCAGAACCCTCTCTCTGCAAGCCCTAGACGCTGAAAACTTCCTTCTTTCCTTGCATTTTTTTTCAGCCGGCGGTCTCCTTCCCAAAAGATTTCAGCAGGCGGTCTCCTTCCATCCCTGTAGATTTCAGACAACATTCTCCACTGCAGATTTTAGGCTCTGATAACCCTTCCTGCAGACTCTGCCACCACCTGTCTCTCTTGGTGGGCTCTTTCGTCGTAGGTGGCCCTTCATGCAGGCCTCTAACTCTCTGAGATCGAACACTACATTCTTCCTTCTACGAGAGAACCTTGACCTTCGATTCAATCTCAGGGTTCCCGATTTGTTACCAACACATAACTTTCTATCTAGTAATATGCTTTGTATGGCTTAGTTTCTTTGACTTGTCTATGCTTCTTTTTCTTTCCATGAAGAAGGTGCCTCCCGCTTCTAGGGGGATTGTTGGCATAATCATGTTTTGGACTAGGTATCCTTATATGATTTCTTTTCTCCCAAATTGGGGAGAAAGACTGATGTTTGTGATTGCCAGCTTCATTATAAGTGGGATTCAACATGTTCAATTTTGTCTAAATCATTTCTCCTCCGCTATCTACATTGAAAATCTAAAGGGAAACAACTGGTTTGAGAAGCAAAAGATCGTGATGCTTAACGTCACCTGTTTGCCATGGATGGATTGGTTTCATGGAGGGCTTCAATTCTAGACAGAACACCATTTATTTCCTCGGCTTCCAAGTGCCATCTCAGAAGAATTGCTCCTTTATGAAGGAGCTTTGTAAGAAGCATAAGTTGTAGAGAAAACTCCCTGCAAAATTCTTCTTGCATGCAAGTTCTTCATTGAAACTCTTCAGGCCAGCTGCAGAAAACTCAGTGGCAGATCCCTTTCCCGCTGGGTTCTCTCTGCATACTTCTTCTTTGCTGGAGCTATCATGTTCCAACAGAGACAACAGGTTCTCTCCCTACAGTTTGTACGCCTTTTCACTGCTGTCAGAACCCCTATAGAGATTACAGTAAGTTTTAGGCGCTGGATGTTTTTCCCATCAAATGTTTGGGGTACAATGGAGGTTATCGCGCATGCAAGCTGAGACATGGGCGACGACACAACTTAATGGGAGATGATCTCTGTTTTCTGATAGCGACGACAACAAATAGATAACCAACTCAGGCCCCGACTCCTCTTCCACCGACCTCGGTACAAAGCTTCCTTTTGAGAACATTCAACGCTTTGCCTAGTCTTAGGCCATGCTGCTCGAGGCCACGTTGGTGCTCCTCTTTTGGCTTCTTTTCTGCGTCCTAATCTGCTTCATGCTCTGCAATTATCGCCATTATGTCTGGTTTCCAGTTTATCTTTCGACATTTATTGTGTCGGGTTTTAAGGAGTTCTTTGTGAGGTTCTGAATCTTCTTCCGCATGGAATCCCAACAGTCGACCTACAGACCCTCCTCCGTGACTTTTTTCCTGCAACAAGCCCTTCTCCGTAAATTTTCTCTGTAGCGAGCCCTCCTCTGGAGCTTTTCTTGCAGCAGACTTTCCTCTGGAGCTTTTCTTGCAGCAGACTTTCCTCTGGAGCTTTTCTTGCAGCAGACTTTCCTCTGGAGCTTTTCTTGCAGCAGACCCTCCTCTGGAGCTTTTCTTGCAGCAGACTTTCCTCTGGAGCTTTCTCCTACATTAGACCCTCGTTTGAAGTTTTTTCCTGCTGCAGGCTCTTCTTCAGAGCTTTTTTCTGCTTTAGGCCCTTCGGAATCTTTCCTGCAACTAATTCTCCTTTGAATTTTTTTTCTTTCTTTTTGCAGGCCATAATTTGCAGTTTTTTATGTTAGTTGTCTACTTCCTTGCAAACTTCTCAACAACATTACCTGTATGAACTTTCTGCCTACCTTTAGACACTGCAATAGCTGCAGTCAAAGACAACCGCAGTCAACTAGAAGTCGGCTTTTTTTTGTAGGTTATCTACTTCTTTGCAGTATTACCTATAAGAACCTTCCGCCTACCTACAGACACTGCAAAAACTGCAGTCAAAGAAAATCATAATTAACTAAAAATATTCAAAGTTGAACATGGTTGTTAACCTTGTTTCAACTTGAGAGGGAGTGTTAGAATTTATATTAAGAAATAATTTATTCCCGTTAGAAATTATGAGGATTAGATTTATTTTTTTATATTGGATTTATTTTCTTTCCTATTTTAGCTTTTTTTTTCCTTGTATCGGATTTATTTTATTTTCTATTTTAGGCTTTCCTATTTTATGTTGTTTCCTTCATCTTCAAGTAATTATTATGTTGATTAATTGGAGATATATGTGCTATATTTTTTCTTTCATGCTAATTCATATTTCTCGTCTTTTCTATTCTAGGTTTCATGTAAGGTTATTTATACTCCTTTTTCATATCAATAAAATAATTTTGTTGAATTCTGAAAATCAACAATTTTTTAGTTAAATACAATCAACAAAAAGTAATACAAAACTGTCGGTGAAGGGTGCAAAACCTGGTAGATTAAGGCTTGCATTTCTTCTTGTTTGATGCGAAACTTTCAATTGTTGAAGATGGCTAACCCATAAGAGGATGGATCACATTTGATGGATGAGGGAGGGAATGGAATGCCATTCTTATTTTTCAATTATAGTGCCATTTATTATTGTGATTTGTGTTATAGCTTATGTTTGTTTGTATTTAGTTGTCATTAAGTTGTTTTTTATTGGTTAATCAACCATTTGTTATCCAGGATGATTTTGATATTTTCTTATTTATTTAACGTTAATTTAATCATTTCTAATAGAACTTATTATTATAAGTTATAGTTAGATTCATGTATACCCATATTGTAATCAAGAATAAAAATACTACTTGAATAGCAAGCTTAGGAGCATTAGATCATTTGAAAGGAGAAAAAAAGCATATTTCCAATTACAAACTTTGCAATGAAAATTATACTATTTGTACTATAAACGTGTTATTATAAAAAATGGTTAGAATAGCTTTTGTGGTTATCTCAAAAGATTTGACATTTGACTCTATGCTTCTACTGCCTAACATAGATTGTAAGTTACTATCAATTAACGAGCTCACTTGAAATAATTAATTTTTTGTATAATCTGTGGCCTTTTTAGGACTTGAATTCTGCGAAGATATTGGTAGTGCAGATATTTGTTCAAGACTCTACATTCCAAAGACTAATTTAATTTCTTAAGGTAAATGCTTAAATAATAGATTAGCAATTCCCACTTTAAATTCCATACACATTCATATTCATGGTTTAAGTGGCAGTGTTATCAAAAGGCACAACACATGAGACTTTATTTTTGCTTCAAAGCACAAAGCGAAACAACACTTTTATTAGTGAAGGCTCTCTAAGACTATATAAAACTATTAAGGTATAAATATGTTCATGATTAATTATTAAACATAGAGTATTTATTATATGAAATAAAAGTTGATGTAAAATGGAGAAAAAATATGTTGCTATTCCAAACTAATGATATGCACCATTTAGCTGGTACATTTCATCAAGATATATGCTCAATTCCAATGCATAAATAATAGCAATGATTTATGGAAATTTTTTTGCAAAGAATAACCTAATAAGTGGAACAATAACACTTTTGAATATGTCTCAAATCATAAAAGAGAATTATTAAGATTAATTGAATATGCTCGCGTAACAATTGCTGAGCTCTTACTAGAGACATTTCTATATGAAATTTTCCTTTTAAGAATTTTAACAATGATATATTAAGAAGAAAATATTTTAACAATGAATATTAATGTATATGTTAAAATATAAGTTTAAACACATGTATGCAAACCTAGGTATGCATAGAAAGACATATTGATATCAGAGTTAATCCAAACCACAATAGTAAAAACAAAAATTATTACCGAAAGCAAATAGACAATTACAACCAACACACTTGAAAGAGAAAGTACAACACGACACTCGAAAATATGAAATAAAAACATATACACCACACAAATGCTCCAATTAGAGTGAATCTCTGTGTGGTGGTGGTGATCGGTGAGTGTTTGGAAAGTGGCGGGATGGCGGATGAGGTGGTTGACAAACTAAAAACAACAAGACAACGGCTTCTCGGGTTTCAAACAATAAATATGCAACAGATATTAACGTGGCACCGCTGTCTGGGATAATGGTAGCAAATGGGGAGGGTTGGAACAACAATAACAAAAAATATGGAGGGTTGAAACAATGATGGGGGATGCGGTGGACTGCCGGACAACCAAAGGAAGGCTGTCTTGGGCAGGGGTATCAAGGGAAAGGCTGGACAACGAGGAAATTGCAGGAAAACAATAAAAGGGCTATTGTCGGGACGACCTGCAATGAGGAGGAATGCATTGCAGTGAAGCAAGGGGGATGAGGAGGACCCGAGGAATTATAAAGACCACCACGAGAAAAAGATACAACCGATGCGTCATCTGGAATTCTAAGATACAACCCTCAAAGAGTAGAAGAGATATCGACGACTGTCTTGATACAAAAAACATGAAAAACTGACTTACTAACCCAAATACAATATATTTATAGGAAGAAACTAAAATCAACGAATGATAATAAGAAGAAATTATTAAAAAGAAAGTTTGGATTGATTCGACCCGTCTCCCATGATCGCAGGAGCTACATGGCTCGTGTCCCGCATCGGAGCGGAGTGCTCCCGCGTCCGGAGCAGAGCACTCCCGTGTTACACATGCAATCTCTACTTGTTACGACTCAACCTGAGGCTTGGAGTTGACCAAGTTTGGAATAGATGCTCGGACGGTGAGAATTAAATTTTTTTACATTTATTTTATATAACTAATATTTTAATAAATGAAAGGGCCACTATATAAAATAAATCAAAGTAATACAGTTAAATTTATGTCATTTCTGATTGTCCGCATCTTTTATACATTTTCTTTTTTATTGCTCATTTTTAGTTAATTAATTAATTAAACCTGAAAAGTTAGCATAAAACAACATTGAGTTGACCATAACCAATAAATATTAATACTCCTAAACTATAGTAATACAATGATAAATAGGAAATATGCATGACAATTAAGTTATATGTAAATCAATCTAAGAGCATGTGAATGATTGTATTATCTAGTATGATTATTCAATATAATTCTAAAAAATCACTGCCTTACTGTATTCTTTATAAATTAATATCTTGTTAATCTGTATACATCTGTCACAAGAGCGCTGTCTAAAATTGTACCATTTAAGGAACTTCAATATCAATATCTTTTTCATTTGCGTGTACAAGTATTTTAGCGTTCCTCTGCTAGTACTATTAAGTGATGACTCCATTATTCCCAAATATGTTTATGCAAGCAATCAAAATAGTAAATCACCTTCTTAGTTTCTTTTCATAACATTCAATGCATAATATAATAACTTGACTCATTCATTTGATGAACGTATACAAATATCAATGACATGTAATTCAATATGATCAAATGAATTTTATGAATAGATAAAATCTATCTAAGCAATTAACAATGTATTAGATTTAGAAGAAATTAAAGGCTATTATAATTTTAAAGTACAAGTACTCACCTCGATAATAGATGATTTGGTTGCTCGCTCTTAACTTGTATCACTTCTTTCAACTTAACTATAAAATATAAAATATTCATGTTAGTAAATTATTTATCACATCACTTAATTATGTTTTAATTACTATTAATTACGATTGCAATTAATAGTAATTGATTTAAACAAAATACTTTTGGAAATAAAATCGTAGCTTTTGTTTGCTTTCGCCGACCTTTTCTCGATTCACATATGAAACCTCTAAGCTTAAATCATGATTTAACTAAACCTTACTATTAATAGTTAATAATTAATAATATATTAAATTAATAATTTAATATTCTTAAAACACCTTAACTTATAATTGCTCGATTAACCCACGCAGAGTCGCACCCTTGTTTGGCTTCAATAATGCATCCGTCTTCCCCCTTCGCAGGCTTCAGCTCGTTATCAATCAATCCCATAGACGTTGGTTCCTCCTCTCCTCTTTTTTGCTCGACAACGTCATCACACAAGGAATCCTTCGTCCTCCTCTGTACACGAGATTCGGCTCCTACCTGCATGCACGAGTGCTCCTTCTCTTCTTTCTTCCTTCGATCAACTATGGCATCACTTCTCTTCCTTGCCTCAGAGCTGAGGCCATTTGGCTAGAGCAAGGGCTCCCTTCTCTTACTGAAGCTGCTACGTTTCAGCACAAAACACTATGTTGAAGCCTCCTGCGCACACAATCAGCGTCGTCGTCTTCCTTGCGCTAGATGCATGTGGCAACCACAGTGCTTTGAGGCGCTACTTCCTTCACGTGCCAAAAAGCCGCTTGACATTTCTTATATCGATTGGTTAGGATGAGATCTCTCAAGGTTCAAAACACTCTCCCTTGCTTCCTGACTCCTTATTCTTCATCTCCCGTTGTTGTTCTCTTTTCATTCTATTGATTCAAAATAGAGTATATGACTCTTAAGTCGAAATGAATAGATGCTTATCCGTCCATTCAATTATTAAAGTTATCATTCTTTATTTATTTATTATCATTATTTTTTTTTAAAATTCGGTTATTATAACACTGCTGTAGGATATGTTTGTATGTGTAGATATACATGTTTATCGAAGAAACAATAACGTCAAGCCAAGTAGATCCAAAATAATTTGCAAAACTTTTTGTGTAAGGGTTAGGATTTAAATATGTTATCTACTCATATATATATATATATATTACTTTTGCAAATGGTTGCGTCTCGTTCAACTAATCTGCTTCTATGGTCTAATTGTTGGAAATACGTCATGATGATATTGATGAGAATCACTATAGCTCATTTGAGATTCTCACGAGGCATAAAGTTATAGATCAAGTAGAGAAAATCGGTAGGCTTTGCTGCTCTGTTTTGCTTGTCACGATGACCTAGCTGAGATCACTATAGCTCAATTCATATTGTTTCACGAGGTGCGTGGTCATAGATCAAGAAGATAAAATCATTAGGCTTTGCCTCTCTTGTTTACTCGTTTGTGTGGGTCAAATAAACTTTCTCTGCTTGTTCGTATGGATCGAATAAACACAATACAATTGCATCGAACACCCTACTATTGCAGCATTTTCTCTCCTTTGCATGTCAAATTCCCATGTCTTCTATCTGCTCGTGCTTGGAGCTGTGTCGAACTCTAGGTGATCTGATTTTATTTCTTATCAGTAAACCTGCTAAGCAGAGCAGAACCCGCTTCCGCATGGACATTGTAATTGAACTTCCATCCAATTTGTTGTATCAAACACTACTGTAGTGCAATGTGCGTGCTTTGCTCATAGTTGCCATGCAACTGTGACGCAAAACAGACCATAGTCACCATGCATTGCATCATGTGTGAATCACGTTTTTAAAATTACCGGTGTATGGTTTTTGGTACTATTGCTTCAAAAACCTTAAATTTATCTTGAAAAAATTAGTTCCTTCTCTATACATCAGTAAAAAATGATCTTCATAGTGAAATCTATCATTTTGGGCGAAAATACCCGTACTTTATTTTTTAATCAAAGCTACAAACCTTTTTAACCTTTTCTGTAGTTCTTAATCATGTTTGGGTATCATTTAGAGTCAAAATATCTCTAGAGCTAATTATTTTATTTCCTCCATCGGTTATCATACCCACCTCATTTGAAATTTTTTAATAAAAAAAAGTCTAAAGGGGACAAATTCTTCAACATTTCAATATGGTTATTCACACCAATTTTTTGTTGAAATTCAAACCATAAAAATTGACAATGTAAACCAAAACTTTAAATTGATACTTCTAAATTATCCCTTCATTAATGGATTATGCACAAGGCTCCTATGTTGATACTCTTTAAGAAAATGAGATTGCCGAAGGGGAAGATACTTCTCTTAGAGATTACTGGATCACTAATGTTCTCCACATATATATTCTTAAGTATCTTTGGTGAGAAGTTATCATAATAACTACGTGTCCCTTTAATAGAATGCCTTGAAGTTTACTTAAATTTTAACCCCAATTCAAAATTTTCTATATTCATTTCTCACTTTCAAAATCATTTCTTCCATTGCTTCAAAAGTTTTGAATGTCTAGTCTTCATTCACATTTATTTTCAACATTGAAGCATTTTAACATGGGCATTTTTATTGGATACTCCCCAATAGAAAAGGTACAAATTGTTTCCTTGGTCACTGAACATATTTATAATTCTATGCACATAAATCTTCTTTGAACATTAAAGTTTTCATTCCAGCGGGAGGAAATTAATGATAAGAGTTTAAAAGCTGAAATTTATTTGATCATCAATCATTCTTTTTTTGAAACCTAATGGACAGTGAACCTTGCCATTACCTTGCGTCAACCAATTAAAAGTCTCAATAGAATTGCAAACTCTCTTATCAGCCTATATATTCAACATATTGAAGTCTTATCAGAATCACAAACTCTCTCATCATTTTATCAGTACTCTCAATGCTTGCAATTTGAATTCTGTGTCTACATTAGGAGAGAAATGAAAAACCCATAAAAGGAGCAACCAACATATCTCAAACTTCCCAAGAACATGGACCTGGTTCAAGGACCATTGAAGTGTAAATTTGGTAGAATATATTAATAGTAGATGATATTAATTTTTTTGTTTCTATTGCCTTGAGGGGTGAGGCCATGCACCGACCCCCAATTTAAGATTTCATGACTTATAAAGCACTAAAAGAGAGGGAAGATCATAGATTGAGATCGTTGACAAGTAACACATGGAGAGCGAATATTATAGGTAGTGATGATTGTGCTTGGATGAAAGCTTGTAGAAACTCTAGTCAATGTAACAAAAAAAAGGTTGGTTCATAACTAATAACACTCCCTTTGACAAAGGTTGCTATCTACCTTTTTTGGTAAACTCAAGTTGATATTGAGTTTCTTGTTAGCTTTGTAAGCTACTATCTAAGCAACTGTAAGACCATTTGGATGCTGTTTATAGCATTCCATGGTACATTAAATGATGCTAGTATATAAATTATCATCCAATAAGAAAACTAAAATTTTTATTGATACTAATCAGCTTGGACTACAGATGCTAATTAGGTTGGATGCATTAGACCAAAGATTCACCCCTAGCTATTTTACTTATGTAGAAACCTAATTATGCAGAATAGTCTGAAATAATCTATTATCTGAATATTTTTTGAAACTGGATACATGGTAGACTCGGTGTTTCTGAAGGAATGTGGTTAAAAATATTCTTAGAAGATCTGAACTACTAAAATCTCTAAAAGTGTATTGAGACAACTAGGCTACTATAAATATTACATAAAAATGAAATTCACCATGTCAAGATTGATCACATTGAGATAGGCTGATATTCCATCTCTGAAAATATTTTGAAGTGGAGTATTCCAGTTAATTTATGTTAGAGCAAACTCTTAAACTATAAATATTATCTTAAAAACATTATCCAGAATGAATGTTGATAATTTATTATTCAGGCTGAACAAGTTCAATAGCACAAACTAATTAGAGAGGGAGTGTTGAAATAATCCTGAATATGTAGCCAACAAATTTTCATCTACATCAATCTAACAATTCGTGGACATAAAATTTTCATTTGCAGCAATCCAACATTTCCTGAATATTATCTTTTGATTTATAATAATCCAATAATCCGATGACAGTAATAGTCCAATTTTGCTGAATGGTTAATTTTGAGTTATATAATTAAAGATTGATTTTTCTGATTCAGTTTTACTAGTTATTTCTCTTTCTATCTATGTACATTCATTTTTTCTTACATAAAATAAGATAATAATATTTGAATTTGGTAAATAAAAAAGAAATCCGAACTTGAAAGATTTGGAGTAATCCCAACCACACTTTCAAATCAATTATAAAATAAAGATTGATTGATAAGGAAGAAGAGGAAAGAAATACATGAATCGCTTTACAGTTGCATATGAGGACCACTTACATTCAAAGAGTTTTTTGTCTCCCCTGATTGAGAATTACCTTCCTGGAATTATTCAAGAAGGCTTTTTCCATCCAGAAGGAATTTTTATTCATGCTGTCAATTGAATTACATACATTATAATGCGCCTATTTGTAGGAACTCTTACAGTAAGCATTTTGGATTACTATCTTTGTAGAACTGCAAAAGAGCATTACAAGTATAGGATAGAAATCATGCGAAGCCCCTCTGGAATAGAAATACTTATAAAATCAGCCTCAGATAAGTAGAATAAGAATCCCTAGATCCTATAGGAATAGGAATAATTGCTGTCTCTGATGATTAGAGCTAGACTCTATAAAATTGGGCTTTTCCGTAGGAAAACAGCAATGGCTGTGTGAATGGTAAATTTGCTTCATGTAGTGGCGGTGCCAAGATCCATGTATGAAGACGAATAACGATAGCATTAATTTAATGCATGGCCTTTAGATTAGAATCCATGATTGTAATATAACCATAAAAGTTAAACTCATCATAGGTATGTAAATGTTGACTTTAATTGGTTCATTTTGAAATGATCAATGGAATACAACTATTTCTCATTTTCAAATTTTTTAAACTTTTTGGAGTGCGACATCTATTCTTTCCGGCTTAGGCTAACAAATATTTATGCCTGTATTTTCTTTTTCAACTGATTAATGTTTAATTGTTGGCTTTTGCTAAAGAGAGAATAACAAGTCATTTGATATTTTCTTGTATGCTTCACAATTCTCAAGTTATATTTGGTATCCATTATCATTAATGGACACAAGCTTATCTTGTACCATAAATTAGGGATATATGTTGTATAACAAACTAAAAAATGTGGACAGTATAATGGATACAAAAACGAAAGTTACAGAGAAAGAGAAGGATTTAAGACATTGTTTTGGTGTTCATGTTATAAAGGTAGTCCAAGTAGATTAACAACCAATACCATAAATTTTGAGATTTCTAATCTATGTTTGCATTTGATCTACATTATTTTACCTCACTAGTATCCATCAATTGTAGATTCTCTTATGTTCCCGTTCTACCCATTTTTTTATTGGCCTTTCTCATGGAGTATGTAAACATTCAATGGGCTTTTTCTTGGCGTTCATTTATGACGAAATAAAATATAAAAATTTCTTATTAAATAAACAATTGAACTTCCGCTCTTACTATAAAACTGCTTTAGTTAACAACTTGATTTAATTAAAACTTATTATTAAATATTAAAAATTAATAATATAATAAAATTTTAATTTTATTGCTGAAAACTCTATCATTACCTTCAGCTCAGACACCTCTCTGCACACGCGAGTTCTCGCAAGGCTAAGCCCAATCATGAGATTTTTTTCTTCCTCTCGCTTCCTCTTCCTCTGCACGACAACCTCACCAACTCCCTTTAAGCTCAATAGAGTCGTTGTTGCCAGACAGTGACACCACCCCTCTTCTTTTCCTTCGCACGAAATCAGCTTGCGACTTCTTCGCCCTTTTTCTGAACAGTGACTTCAGCTCCTCACTCTATCGACTCCATGGTTCAATCAAGCAGCATAAGTATTCGACGTTTCTTGCTCCTTCTCTCGTGTCGTTCTCAGTTAAGTGGCATGCGACTTATATAGGCAAAAATCACTTATTCAACTTCCCGATCTTGTTGCTCTCCCCTTGTTTCGCTCGCCCGACCCTCTGCTTCTTCTCCTTCTCTATTCAGTTTCTTGATTGTTCGCTTCTTCTTTCCCACTCCTCGCTTCTTATCTCCTTCATCTTTTCGTTTCTTCTTCCGAGATAAACAAAAGTTACAGTCTTCCTCACAAAAAATTTATCATCGAAATTTATAATCAAACCTCAAGCAAGTCAACATTAACTATCCATAAAATTACGGTCATTCATGAATAGTAATCACTATAAAGATAAAGACTAGATATGGGGCGACTCAATTATACTTCGAATTATAATGCACAACTATTGAAACAAGTATTCTGGGAAAAACACCAAACTCATCAGATCTCATCACCTTCAGAATAGCAGTAGGTTCTTTAGACTCACTATGAGTGAGAGAATATACTCGAGGTCGAACAGACTATCTTGGTTGACCTTGAGTAGGAGCTGAAGCTACAGACTCTATTTTTGCTACTCGCCTATAGACTTCTATGAAGGAGATCCGCCAACATTTTGATCTTTACTGCTTTTCTGGCCAAGAGATGGATAATATCTTACTATAGGACCGGACTGATGACACAAATAACAAGTGTTAAAGACCATAAAAAATTCATCTTTATGCTGTCTTCAGCATTTGACACAAGGTGCTTCAGTACCCTGTCATACCTCTGCTAACTCCACTCGAATTATACTTGTTCTTCTTCTCATTATTCCTTCTGAGTGATCTACATGTTCTTCTGCAGTCTTTCTCTTGTGCATCTCTTTACGCTTCTGTGTAAGCAGATAGTTGATCTCCTCTCTTCTAGCTCATTATATTAAAATCAAATAGTCAGCGATCCCTAAGGATGCCAACGACTTTTTAATTGAATCTTTTTATCCCGAAATGAGTCTGTAGTACTTTTCTTCTGTGGTAGCGATCAATTGAGGCGCATACCTCGATAGTGCCGTGAATTCTTCTTCATACTGCTTGACAGTCTTCTCCCCTTGCCTTAACTTGATGAATGCGTTCTGCATTTGTCGTTGAGCTGAGAGAGGTGCGAATTACTTGCGTTCTGCATTTGTCGTTGAGCTGAGAGAGGTGCAAATTGCGAATTACTCTCTAAAAAGGTCCACGAACTCCTCCCAACTTATCATTGTATTGGCTATGTCTCCTAACCTGTCCTGACACTGCCCACCCCACCACCTTTTAGCTTCTCCATCAAGTAGAAACGTCGCTGATGGTACTCTTCTTTTATCGCAACAAGCCATGCTATCTAGTATCTTCTCTATCCTTATTAAGTAGTTTTCTGTGACAATTGGGTCTTCAATTTCCTTGAACAATGGTGGACTCAAATCTTGAAAAACCTTTAAGTACTTATCTACAACGACGATATCACTTCTGATAGACTGCGATTTGGACTTCTTAATCAGTTAGGTCATTGCCGCCATCATTGGGATGAGGATATTTGTAGTCACATTAATAATATATTGTATTTCTTCATTCTCTATCAGATTTTCTTCTTCTATGATTTCGAGTGTATCTCTATGCCTGAATGAATAATAATTGTTTTTTGAATTAATTTTAATTTTTATAATTATCCTATTGACTATTTCATCAAAATTCAATTAATTTATCCTAAACCTTGAGCTCTGATACCACTCTTGTCACGACCCGGTTCAGGACTTGGAGTTGACCAAGGCGGGAAAGACGGTCTGTTAGTGAGAACTAAATTTTCTATATTAACTTATAATATAATAGATGCAAGAGGCACTACAAAATTAAATTAAAGTGATACAATTATAATTACCTAGTTACTGGTTGTTCTCGTAATCTATAAACATTTTATCGTTTATCGCTCATCTTTTTATAATTTAATTAAACCTGAAAAATTAGTTAAAATAATAATAAGCTAAATCAAGCTAATGAATACTCGTACTTTTAAACTACATCAATACGAAAAAAAAGATTACTATGCATGTCAGTTAAGCTTATTTATAAATCAATATATATATTTAACACGTCATTCAAAGAGTCTATATCAATATCATTTCATATCTATACAACTATAATAGGAGGCACTGTTGAAAGATTTAATAACGATATCCTTTTTCATTTACGTACACAGATACATTAGTGTTCCCCATCTACATCATTATATTTATAATTTAGAAGTAAAAGTACTCACCTCAATTGCCGATGATTTTAAACGTTCTCTTCACTTATCTCCAATGAGAAACTTAAAGTCAAGTGCATAAAAATTATTATTAATTTATTATATTTTAATCTTATTATTAAAAAGCAATATGCCTTAATTTGACCCTTTGATATATCATATTATTTTATTTTTATTATACTAATTTTTATCTTCATTTAATTATTTATTTTAAACAATTTAAGCTTAATAAAATATTGACAATAAAGTTGGTTTAACTTTCTAGTTGTATCTTTTCATAGTCATATATATATATATATATATACATTTACATTTATATTGCGTAAAAATTTCTTATTAAATAAACAATTGAACTTGACTGATCCTCTGCTTGTTCTCCTTCCCTATTTAGTTTCTCGACTACTCAGCTTTCTCGTTCCGACTCCTTGTTTCCTATCTTCTTTGGCTTTTTGTTTCTTCTCCCAGGTAAACAGAACGATACGAAGACTGTTGTTTATTTTCTAGAAAAAGATGGCATGCATCTGGAAAATGTCTCAGGAAAACTAGACATGAACAGATGACTTTCATCTTTATTTAAAGCAACTAGTTTCAAATAAATTTATTGTCACTTTCTCTCACACTCACAATGCTAATCATTCGGTTAAATTATTTTTTTCTGTACTTAAAAGCAGTCCTTATGATTCTAACGTGATGACTTTATGTACCCTTCATTATTAGATTTTTATGCAAACTTATATAATCATGAGTGCTATCGTTTTTTATCAATATAGTTGTTATTCATGAAATACTATTGTTCTGTGGATTTTTATGTGCAACATTTTATATGGTTTTGTTGCCTTGCTTACACTTTGGATCTCCTCCATTCTCCCTAGCTACTTGCTGAAATGTGGGATAGAGGACCTGTTAAGTTTTCAGTGTTTATACCTGATCATTAAAAGTTGGGCAAGCCCCGACTTCTTACATAGAAGTATGACATTTATATTTATACAAATAAAGCTTTTTGTTTGAACCGAAATGGAAGATCATCTGTGATTTTTTTATTCTCTTAATGAAGCCTTAAAAAGAACGTGATTCCAAGCATCTGGAAAATTTATAATATTTTTAATATACATGGACTAGGAGAAACATTATATGAAAAAGTTATTTTTTACTAATTAAACCATTATACTTTTTTTTTTTATAAATTTAAACGCTAAATACTCAAGCTGAATATTTTTCTTAGTCAGAAAAATATGTGTGTGTGTGTGTGTGAGAGAGCTGGCTCATTGGTGCGGCCTCTGACATAAGTCCCTTGGGTCGGAGGGCTTTTCAGATCAATTAAAGCTACCTGAGTTTCGACCCAAATGGGGGAAACGATATTTGGTGTATATAAATTGCTTTCACTCTTATAGTGCAATTATTTTATAATCAGGTTTGCAATGATTTTTTTTCCCTTAAAAATGCTTGAAAATGTTTTCTATAATAATTATTTTTTTAAATTCCCTTTTTTCCCCATAATGTACTTGTAAATGCTTCTCTTTTGGCTTATGATGGACTTGTATAATCAGGGCAACTTCTCCTCCGTCTTTTGCAATGGAGTTATTTGTTCATTGTGAAGGTGAATCACGATTTAGGCGGCTTTGCCAACCTTTCCTTTATTCATATTCGTCATCAAATGTTTTGGAAGTCGAGGTATCTTTAATCTTTGCAATGTATTTTACATTAGTAATTTTGTTATTTTGCACTTCAAGGACTATATAACTGCAGACTGACATGGGATTTGTTTCTATATATATGAATTTCTTCCAACTATTTGTTAACTTTAAGGTATGTTAAGGTTAAATGATGACATCTGTGCCTTTCTTTCTTTCAAAATTTAAAACACTTAATGAAAAAGCTCACCTTAGGAATGCAGATTGATTGCGCAAAGATATTTTCTTACTTTTTTTTGGACATAGATGTTCTCTTTGAACATACCAACCTAACAAGCATAGTTTGAATTATCATCTTGATGGATCTTGAAGATATTGTTTATCCTTTCTATGCTTCTGCTTGTTCTTTTTTAGTTAAACGGTTGAAAAAATGACTCTTACATATCCACTCAAAAACATTGCCTGCCTTTTTGATTGTCTGGAATCTAAAAAACATTGCATGCCTCTTTCATTGTATAGAATCGTTCTAGTTTTTGTAGCATCTAGCTTACTTTCTTTCATACGAGAAAACACCATTCAATTTCAAGAAAAAAATACTAATTTGAAGAATTCATAAGACTTGATAGGACCAGTGATGTAGAGTCAATTATGAAAGAAGAAGAAAACTCGTGCACACAACTTGATGGTAGAGAAAGAAGAACTCTACACAAATAATCTGGATCAAAACAACAAAGCACTTGCCTTATCAATAGTTTATCCATAACCATTGATTTTAAATACGAGCTGTTTATCCATAACCATTGATTTTGTTTATCCATAACCATTGATTTTAAATACGAGCTATTTATCTCTATCTGTAAAAAAATAGTTGGTGATAAATAGCTTGTATTTATCTCTAACAACCATTCAATTTCAAGAAAAAACTACTAATTTGAAGAATTCATAAGACTTGATAGGACCAGTGATGTAGAGTGAATTATGAAAGAAGATGAAAACTCGTGTACACAATTTGGTGGTAGAGAAAGAAGAACTCTACACATTATTTGGATCAAAACAAGCACATGCCTTATCAATGGTTTATCCATAACCATTGATTTTAAATACGAGCTATTTATCTCTATCTGTAAAAAAATGGTTATAAAGATAAGGTCAAATAATTTTAAATAAAATTTGGTTTTATTCAAAATAAAATCTAATGACATATTAAAGCCTACATTTATTTGAATAGATAATTTAAACTATTAAAATAGGTTTAATAAATTCTAAATCATAATTAAATGAAATAAGATTGAGCTAATGATGGAGATAGGATAATGACGAATTTTTCCATCTCAAATTTATGGAGGGGACTATGAGAGAAAAAGGGCTAAAGATAAAAACTTTGTGCACACATTGGGAAAGGAGAATCATATAATTTCATGCACACATTTTAGGAGAAATATAGAGCACTAAATAAGCCTCACAAAAATTTATTCATCCAATCAATCTAAAAATCTAGAACTATATGTGTAAAGAAACAAATTTGAATGATAGGCTAACGTAGTTCTTATCCATATCTCCTGAAATTAGGATGAGTCCAAAACCAATAAAGTTCAATTTATTATTTTCAGCCAAAAATATAAACTTTCCTAAAAATCTCGAAGTTAATTTAGTGTAGTTCCTTTGTAGCCAGTGACGGAGCAAGAAAATTTTCAAAAAGGGGACACAAAATAACATTCTTAAAAATTCCCTCATCCTTTTTTGTTCAGACTTGAGACCCCCACTGCAAATTTAATTGAAGCATTTAAATGAGTACAATATTCAATTTTAGCACGATCAAATTTCATTTGAAAAATTAAATTAATATGTTAGCTTTATTTTATCTAATCACTTATAGTTAATGAAATCCTCAATGAGATTGACATTAAGTGTCTCTTTAAGGCTAGGAGCTTTCTCTTTTTATTACACATCCACATGCATACCACAATTCTTATATTTTTACATATCTAACACTAAACTTTCATATTTTCATGCATACCACTCTAATCTTTAATATCACATAAAAAACACTCTCACTAACTTTTGTAAAGTAAAATATATATTTTCTTGTATAAGTTTATAATTCCAAAGTGTTATAAATGTAAATATCAAACATGTTAGATATGTAACTTCATAAAATTTGTATTGTATGTATGTAGCGTTTTCCCTTTTTTTAAATCACATTGAGCAAATTAAATTTAATTGTACCCTATTTTTTGTTTGTTCAAGGAACTAAAGGTAAGAAAAAATGAAATTTGTTAATTTGCTTGAAAATATTCAATGAATATATAAACTTCAGTAGTTGTAAAAGTAATCTGAGCAATGTGTTCCCATCAATGCAAAAGTATGGTCATGTGTATAGCAATATGGACCTCTAATAGTTCTCAAGCTAAGACTTAGGACTGGAAATGAATTAAGCGTTCGATAAGCAACTTGTGACTCAGCTCTATTATAACTCATTTGTGATTGTTTAATTAAGCAATCAAATATGCTTGAATACTTTTTTAAATACTCGACTGTTAAATGAACAAACTTGAACATATTATTGCCCGACTCAGTTATGATTGTGAACAAAATCATTTAAAGTTCGTGAATAATCTTGTTAAGGTTCTTCATTAAAGCTCGATATTGACTTATGTACTCGATTAATGCTCGTTATGGTATTTAATTAATTTTAAATTCTTATATATTTTTATTTCCATTTCAAAATTCTTATAATATTAATCTAACTAAACTATAATTAAAATCTATTAATCTTATAATATTAATCTAACTAAACTATAATTAAAATCTATTTTAAAATTTAATTATTTTAATGTATATTATTAAAAGCTAATCAACAAAACCAAATAAAAAAAATTTAGGGTCTGTTTGGGGCAGTTATAGTTTATTAAGAAGTTGCTGATAAACAACTGATCTGGATAAGCTGGTTGAATGCTTGGTTTGTGTTGTTAGCAAACAAATTTTTTGCAGCTGTTTCTAGATAAATGATCATTCTGCCCTTGTGCAGTAAGTTGTTTGCAATATAACTGTTATATCAATATATTTTTTACTTGAGAAGCAAAAAACTAACTTCAGAATCTTACAAAAAAAGATTCAAACCTCACTTAAAAGTGAGTATCAAAATTGATAAAAAAGGAAAAAAACTATTAAAATTAAAGTTAAACATATGATAATATTAACTTTAAAATCCAGATGATGTATTTCACGAACTACGTCATCCTCCAAGGATAATATTTAACCTCGATCAATATCGGCAGTGGAATTTGTCGGGCTGTCTGGCCATTGGAAGAAGTCAAACTTTTTTGTGATGCCCCGCAAGCACTTGTAGAACTCTCCCATAGTTATGTGTCGGACGTGACGTCAATAGGGAATTCTGTAGTTCGCATTGATAGAACACTCATCGGGAGGCCCCTGAAATCCTAGAGCTCATCTTCGTGAATGATTCAAAAGGCAATCCATTATTCATAACAGAAGTTCAAATTGCTAAAAGAAGTAATTATTTACAGTTTTTTGCGGGCGTGAAGTCTCAGAGAACAAAATATACCAATCAATAAATCTGTCACTACAAGAAGACAACAAACTTTGTAAAGAAGGGTGTTTGGTTGCCTTTAGCTCACTTAATACCAAGCTCGTGTGTGTCACATATGCATATAAAAAAAAATGTCATACAAAAGTATCTCAAAAACCCCAACATCGGAAAGAAGAGAGAAACTTGGTTGCTTTTATCGAGATTTCACATGTGACACCAACTGTTAGCAACGACTAACAGACTATCTTGGAGAACTTACAAGGTCGAACGTCTCATCACGGACCTCGTAAACCCACCAGAAAAAAGCAATCGAAAAAGGAGAAGAAACAATTATAAACAACATTAAACTTACGATATCTAAAATATAAATAATCAATGAAACATAAAATAAACATGAACTTCATAAATTGATAAAATTAATAATCACTTACAATTTTGTGCGGGTGTGAGGTCTCAGAGAACTAAGTACACCAATCCCACTAAATCTTTCATAACAAAAAGACAACAAAACTTATAAAACTTGGGTTGTTGGTTGTCTTTAGCTAATTTAATACCAAGCTTGTGTGTCACATATGCATATCACCCAAAAAAGATCATACAGAAGTACCTCAAATACCCCAACATCGAAAAGAAAAGAGGAATTTGATTTCCTTTATCAGGATTTCACATATAACGCCAACCAACAACAATTAAACAATCTACCCAAAGTACCTCAAAAAACCCTAACATTGAAAAAAAGGGAACTTGGTTGCCTTTATCAGGATTTCACATGTGACTCGAACCAACAACGACTAATAGGCCATCTAGCAGAACCCACAAGGTCGAACATTTTATCATGAACCTCACAAACCCACAAAAAAAAGAACGAAAGCAATCGAAAAAGGAGATAAAATAAATGCAAACAACATAAAATTTACAATATCTTAAATATCAATAATACATGAAACATAAAATAAACATGAACTTTATTAATTAAATAAGAATAATTCAATCAACATCCAACAATGGCGTTTGTGATCCACTCTCGCAATTCAACCATTTCTACGACACCCTCACTATATTGGGTGTAGCCTTCATGTGACTCTGCTTTTGGTCACCCTCACTATATTGGGTGTAGCCTTCATGTGACTTTTGGTTGTGGTATATATTGACCTACATGAAATTCAAATGCTTTTGGTGGGAACTGCATGTGATCATCGTCGGCCATGCTGAAGTCTACATTTCGAGAATGATGCCATCGAATGTAGTTTTGGAGCGCCATCGTGACCACTACAATTTGCACATGTTTTGGAAATAGTTACGCCGACACATCTCGCAGTATGGGTCATTTCTTCTTCCATACCAAACATTTTTTCAATTACGCCGCGTAAGGAGTGTCTTATCTTAAACATTTCTTTCCTGCCACGAGTAACACCACTGAATATTTTGAAATCATGAATGTGGTATTTTGTATCTTGAGATGACTAGATACTCCATCTGTAAGTGATATTCAACATCGACCAACTGTTATTTATCTATCTTAAATACCATAATTAGTAATAAACTAAAAAAAATGAATGTGATAGATGGTTTAATGAACCAGGTGGTGGGTGAGGGAAGCCGTGTCTTCAGTTTCTTGTCGCAAAAGCAAAAGTACGACTATCATGTGCACTGTTTTTCCAACCAGTCCCCACAAAAGTAAAACACATGTTGAAGTCACATACGACTATCACATTTAGTGTGGGTGATTCACATCGTCCAATGTATGCGGAATTTTCAATATTGAATGCTCTTGCATCCACGTGAGTTCCGCCAAATGCTCCATTATAGTTCTGTCAGAGAAATAAAGTTGTGATAGTATGCAAGGCATATTAACGTCTGAATGAAATATGTTAAAAATAATTACCTTAAAAAAATGACATATACCGCAGATCATTCGAATGTTGGTTATTACCTAACTTCAAAAAATTGTAAATAGTTGACCCAAAGCTTGAGGTCATCTTGATGAATATCCGTCTGCGGGTTAGGTCCTCCAACAACTTCAGGGAGTTCAGATAAAACGACACATCCGACCTAACTTTAGGATATGCCTCCAAAATTTGAAGAAAGTCGTTTATGGAGGTGTCATGTGAAGTACCGGCCTGAATTGTGCACGCTTCCACCACTTTTGTTCTTGGCTCTTGGCGAAAACATCTCCTTTTTTCCTTTTCTTCACCTTAGTCCCTTTGACCGGCATGTGGGCTCCATATCCTTTTGGTTTAGGCTGGGGCCTTCATCGGACCCACTTGCCTGCTCGGTCTCCAAGTCTTTTGGTACGCTTGCAAACCCATGCTCACTTGGGTTGAACGCATGCATCTCGGTCGCAATAACCCCACTGAAGATTAGGTCCAACTTCACCTTCAGGTCTGATTCATTGCCACTGAATTTGAATTTCTTGGTGGCTGACACTGCTGCAACATACGAACAAGTTTATTACTTAAAATACCTTAAAGTGATAAAGAATGGAAAAACAATTCTTCAATGGATTAGTTATTACCTCCAATTTCTCAGTCCAACATGACACAAGCTCGTGGATTTCCGTTTTAGTTCCTTCTATAATTTCCATTCTTTTTTCAACTAATCTCACTTGTTTTTAAATTATAACCTATCGTAGTCACATCCTGTCATTTCTTTGAACTCTTCGTAATATTTTGCCACCCTACTTTGTTAAAGTAGGTGGTGGGTTAGATGTTGCAAAATATGATTGTGACTTCCCTTTCCCATATGGCTAATGAATTGACTTCTTTGGTCTTAACCATTACGTTGCTAAACAAAGAAAATAGAAAACATTAATATTTCAGAACAACCAGAGAAGTGACAATAGCCACCACCCAACCCCCGACACTTTATTCCAAATGCTCTAATCCAGATGAAATTATAAAGAGACAATAGCCACCACGCTAACAAACCACCACCACCATCACTCACATACATAAATACCAGCACCACCACGACAACACTACCACAAAACTCTACAGTGACACACACACCCATAGCCCCAACACAACCAATACTCAACGCATCTCCACCACCACACCAACAAGCTACCACCACCACACCAACAAGCTACCACCACCACTAACAAAGCCACCACCAAATGCAACAGGGTAACCCACTAAGTCCAACAGACTATAGAACAACAAATGCAACAGGGCAACCCAATAAGGCAACCCACCAAGACCTACTTTCCATAGGGCAGCCCACAAAGAGCAAAGAGCAACATACCATAGAACAAAAAATGCAACAGGGCAACCCATAACAGGAAATGGAGTATCAGATGCAATAGTGAAACCCAACCACAACTCCACATCACACACACACCCATAACCACCACATAGGTCACGCAACCATAGCTCTACACCACACACATACCCACAACCACCACATAGGTCACCCAACCACAACACCCCATCACACACACACTGATAAGCCCCACACCCCCCACACACACACCCACAATCACCACACAAATACCCAACGCCACCAGATAGTGCAACCCAACCACAACCCCACACCACATACACACCCACAACCACCACACAGGGCACCCAACCATAACTCCACACCACACACACCCCCAACCACCACACCCCACACCCCAC
>NW_018239809.1:29302-54170 GCF_001263595.1 Phalaenopsis equestris | reverse complement strand
TATATATATATATAGTTCCACATCAGTGTGAGAATTATCTGGTGTTTAAGTATAGCTCATGAAAGTTCAACAAACTCGTGAGGCTGCAGGCTGTTAGAATGGCTTGTAGAAGCAAAACTATTCGATTTTTTAGGGGCTTTAAAATTAGATTTTGCCAAGAGAAATGCAGGCAGGAAAGGAAAGCGTGGAGGGGAGAATGCAGGCGGCAACATTTTCACGAAGTTTGAAGAGGGCACATGCTCCATCGCAAATACATCTTCGATTGTAGCCTGGCTCTGCTTATTTTGATTGGCCTTGTGAGAATTTGGTCTTTTCTAGGCTAAATCGGCTGACTTCTACTGTATTAAATATTTTGAACCTTTTTTTTAATGCTGCATCTAACTTTAAAAAAATTTAAAATTCTTTTCTATGCTATGTCAGTTGTTTGGGTTGAGAAGAATTCATATCTGAAGAGTTATGTAGAAGACTTTTCTTGAACATTTAGTGCCTAAGGCGGAGGAAATATTAGTCTTTTGCTAATCATGGAGGTCAATACTTCTTTGACAATATTTTGTGCCTCAGCTCTGCATTGAACCCCCAATAGGTGTGGTGTTTCAGGCAAGCATACCGGACATATTAACTTTAACTGACGAGATCAACAAAACCAACACAGATTCTAAGTCAACAGACCTAGAACAGAGTGTAGAATTGAGTGACAATTTTTCCCCTAGGGAGTAACATGTACTTTCACTAGAAATAGGTAGGAAGAGGGCGATAAGAGTGTGTAATGGAGAGGGAAATGGTGAGGGATAAAGAGAGTGGGGGAGGGAGGTAGGGAGAGATAGAGAGACGGAATTGGAGAGAGTGATAAAGGGAGAGCATGAGAGAGATAAAGGGGGGTGGAAGAGCAAATGAGAAAAAATGAAATGGGAGAGACGTAGAGAGTGAGAGAGAGGGGGAGAGGGAGGGAGGGAGAGAGAGATTAAAGAAAGAGATGGAGAGGGAGACTAAGAGTGACTTTGTAGTAGAGAGAGGTATATAGAGAAAGTTATAGAATGAGAGAGAGACCATGAGGGAGGGAAGACAGAAGAGGGAGAGAAAGAGGGAGAGGAAGAGGGAGAGTAAGAGAGAGTGGGAGGTAAAGTGATAGAGAGCTTGGGGAAGTAGAAAGAGAGAGCCTTATCGGGTGTGATAAAGATCAAACCAATCCCTGCCTTGCCTGGTATAATTGTGCCTGATCCCTTGTCTTTCTTTGCTAGAGTGAGGGAGAAAAGCAATAGAGAAGGAAAAATAAATAGAGAAAGAAAGAGAGGGCAAGAAAGAGAATAGATAGAAAAGAGAGTACATGAGAGACAAGGAGAGAGAGGGAGGACATTAGTATCTGCTCGTCTAGTAACTCGTTGTTGAGAGAGGACATAGCTATGAACCTTTTTTTTAATGCTGCATCTAACTTTAAAAAAATTTAAAATTCTTTTCTATGCTATGTCAGTTGTTTGGGTTGAGAAGAATTCATATCTGAAGAGTTATGTAGAAGACTTTTCTTGAACATTTAGTGCCTAAGGCGGAGGAAATATTAGTGTCTTTTGCTAATCATGGAGGTCAATCTCCTCTTTTTTAAATTCTTTATATGCCAAATTCGAAAGCTGCACTTTCTTCCTTGATGATTTCTCGTAGTGCATCAATGATTCCCTTAATGTGAAAGCACTTTTCAAAACTGGAAATGTTCTCATCTAAATCGTCGTTGATATATGCAAGATATTACTTGGAGGTTTTCAAGTTGATCTTTGCTAGTTATCAAGAAGAAATTTGACTTCAATCAATAGCACTTAAGTTGCTTGGTTGCTTGGATATTTGGAAAAATCATATGATGTTGTATGGAATTGAGAAAGGTAGGGGTATTTGTATGGAATTGAGAGAGGTAGGGGTATTTGTTCGATTCGAAGGCCATGGGTCTTAGGCTGATTTCGGAGCCCAGTGGGTCCATACCACATAGTGAAATGTTGACTGTGAAAGCTCTAGAAAAATCAATTACAAAAGGAAAACATCAGCAATGAGTCTCAAGGAAGTACAATGATAGAGATCAGTTGTAGGTATGCAAGCAGATGGGCTAGCCATAGGTTTCGTTGAGGAGCATGTAGATTCTCTGTGGTTAGGTGAACGTTCTAAGAGAAAGTCGACGAGAATGGAGAAGAGACGGTTGAAATTGATAGTGGGATGACATGAGGAACAAAATAGAATTACCGATGTTACGAAGTTGTGTTTTGTGGTGTAGAGAGTGGAAGACATGTGCAACTTGATTGGGAAGTGTGAAGCTCATGAGGAAGATCATAGATATAGGTGAGCGAGCGAAAGATAGAAGTCACGAGGACTCACCCGTGTGAGAAATAAATAAGAAGCCAACAAGGAGAAAGTTACATACAACTGACCCTCCCAGGGTCGAACAATGGTGTAGTAGGGAAGATGACTCAATCAGATTCATTTCCCACCATCACTCATCCTGACTTACCCAAATCAAGACTAAGTGGTTGGATGATTAGTCTCACTAAACCACTAGAAACAGATACGTACAGTTCATTTCATTCAATATTCATTTTTATCAAAATATATGTGCTACAATTAAAAATAAATTACATGCTACAAAAGTCTTTAAAACCATCCAAAATATTTACGATTTAAAAGCTATGCAAAAGTCGAAGCACCTGGCTACCTACTCATCTGCTTTATATCCCTTATTGAAAAGCAACAGCATTATATTGGGTAAGCTACATGCTTATTGAGATAATAGACACTAAAATAAGATTCAATAAACACCAAAGGGACAACAGGTGATTGGTATCAGTAACAACATGAGTAATTACATGCTTAAATCCATAAAAGTACATGAAACTTGAAGTAGATGCAATAAAAGTAGTGGTCAATGCAAGTCATTGTAATATACAATATTTGTATACATTTACCTTGCCTGTATTGCTCATTCTTATTCTTAACTTTCTTATCTTAAGAATGTTATCTTGTATTTACATGAACATTGAAATTTTTCTGGTTGTATTATACAACCTGTCAGTTATAATAAAAACCACTTGCAAAGGTTGGTCGTCCCTAACATAACACTTATCAACAACTCCCTTATATCTAATGATATGCTTCAAGTGCACTTATCAACAACTCCCTTATATCTAATGATATGCTCCAATCTCAATATCAAGTGTATGCAGAATGCCAGAGAGATAAAGTGAGCAGGGGAGTAAAAGAGTGAAGGTAGATAGAGTGGCAGAAATTAAGGCAAGGGGAGAGAGGGAGAGAAAGGGTGAGAGAGAAAAAAAGAAAGAGAGATGAAGAGATTGATAGAAATAATGAGAGCGAGTGAAAAGAGATTGAAAGAGAAAGTGGGAGTTGGGAATCAAAATCATTTTCCTATTCATGCTCATCTCGTCAGAACTTTTGCTTGACCTGTGCAGGTCATCAATATTTGTCTACCTATCACAACATTTATGACATTTCCTTGATTATTTATCTATGACAAATATTTTTATATGCAGTTATTGTTTATCTGTATATACCTGCAAATAAAATAACTTATTTAACATATACAAAAATGTAACGAGATCAATGAATTCGACAATATACATTTCAACTTGCTTTTTTGTGAAATATGCAGATACCCAATGACATAAAAGAATTTTTAAATACTACTTATGGGTGGGGGTTACACAATAAATAAATATTCCAATAAAAAATAGCAATTAGTGATTCTAAATATCACATTTACTTTTTAACTTGACACATGATTATCTCACCCGAGATTGCTAGTGCTTGAATTCCCATTAACAATGATTTAATTAAATTAATTTGGCAATTAATGTTATTTAATTAATTTAATAAATATTATTTTATAAAATCAAATATATTAATAATATATATAGTACTATAATATCGTTTGATTGATACAAAAGTACTTTTTGTAAAAATAGTTTGGGTGAATTTAGATGAATACAAAAAAAAGGGGGCTATTTTTAAAAGTAAAATTTACCTATTTAGCGATTCTGGGTATTCTAGAGAATGTCAAGAAGAAAGAGTTGTGGGATTTTTGCATATACAATTTGTGCAATTATGGCTTTGAACGAGTTTAGTCTGTGGATATTCGATTGGAAGCTCATGATGTTTTGAGCAAATTTAGGTTGTTTGCTTTGATGCAAAATTGATATAAAGCATATCACAATAGAATGAAAATAGAGGGGACTAAAAGAACTTTGCACGCACGCGCGCACACACACACACACATATATATCTATTTATATATACATATTTAGAAGGAATGGCCGGAGGCTATTATACAGGCCTCCAACCACCCCTAATGTGCCTAAATTAGAGGGGACTAAAAGAACTTTGCACGCACGCGCGCGCACACACACACACATATATATCTATTTATATATATATATTTAGAAGGAATGGCCGGAGGCTATTATACAGGCCTCCAACCACCCCTAATGTGCCTAAATATTCGAGTACCTCCTCCTTAAGGCCAACTGTGTCTGACGGGATTCGAACTTCGACCTAAGGGGTCTTATACCGTGGATGCCAACCAACAAGTTTCACCAACATGACTTGGAAGAAAATTTAAAAATCCTTATAGTTTGCCTTTTAATAATTTGTTCATAACCATTCATCGATTTCATATACATGTTATTTATTCCTATTTATAGAAATTAGGCAAAGATAACATTGCACAATTTAAAATCAAATTTAGTCCTATCCATATTAAATCTAATACTAAATATTTCAAATTTAAACTTAAAATTATCCAAGAGGATAATTCAACTTAATAAAATAAATCTAGCAAAGTTAAAATCTTAATTACATGAAATGAAACTTGAATTAAATATAATATAATATAATTTTTTTTGTATGCCACATCGATAAGCATGATTAAAAAAGTATGACTATATTTTAAGTTTGTTTCCTGGGACATAATGATTGAAGATTTAACATAGTGAATGTTCATTTTTTGAGAAAGGGTGAGAATGATGAAAAATGTGAGAATGATGAAAAATGTGAGCCGATGACTATGTATCAGACAAAATGAGATTATTCTAAAGAATAATTTAATGACATTAATCATATTACTGTTTTAAATGTTTTTTTCCCTGAGCATAAATCTTAACCTATTCTCCATGAGAATAAGTCACAGCTCATAAACACCTGTGTTTTTATGTTGCTAAATGAATTCATTGGAAAGCTTTTTTGTCACATTTTTCCAATGATTTCTTATGGAATGGTTGCCATTTTTAATTATATGGAGCTTGTTTTTTTTCAGTATTCCTGGAGTTAAATTTTCTTAAAAGATAACGTTTGTAACCCATAAATTCATGTTAATCGACTTAATGCAGGCTGTAGTTACGAGCCACTTGGTAGTAAGAGGTTGTTACCGAAGCATCACACTTGTTATTTATGGTAATACTGCGGAAGATTTGGGGCAGTTCAATATTGATTTTGATCTCGACAATTCTTTGGCTAGCCTAGTTTCCTCTCCTTTGGATGGAAAACTTGAAGATTTGCCACCTGCTTTGATTTCTGATAAGTTGACCTTTGAGGAATTAGCATCTTCCACATTTTCGCTTTCTCTTCCATTTTCAGATTTTGATATTTCATCTGAAATGAGGCAGTTTCTACATTTGGCTCTCAAGCTCTGTCAACTCTCTGATGATGAGGCCATCATTCTTAAGATAGTAAGAACTGTTATATCCACTCTCCATTCACATGTTAATAATAATTATTGTGGTATCACCTTTGGGGATGAATTGAGTCTACGTAAGGTCATATATGGCAGAGAAGATCCACAGAAAGCCCTTTCCGTTATTGCCGAGGCATCAAATGAGCTGCATGAACTTTATAAGTTCTTCCAAAGTACAGCACAGAATGACAGCCAGTTGCAGGACATTGCTGAAGAATCTGATTCTGTTTTAGTCACCTCTCAACTGGTGGTTGATATGCTTTACCAGCAATTCCCATTTTTTCAAAAATTTTCATCTCTTGATATTCCACTTTTCTACCAGGTAACATTAAATATTTTATTTTCTTCTCTCAAATTGACCTCTATGTGTAATTAACATAAAGTTGCTGCTTCATTAAATCCACGTAACCATGAAACTTTTCTCTTGTAGAACAAAAAGTCAACCCTCGGATTAAGCATGGCTCTTTTGGTTTGCTCATCTAGTGAGAGCTGTTTCCATTTTGTTAATGGAGGTGGAATGGAACAGATTGTTACTTTACTGGGTGATGAGATGCAAAGTTCTACAGCCTTTACACTGCTTTTACTAGGTGTTATTGAGAATGCTACTAGGCATGCTGTTGGGTGTGAAGGATTCTTGGGCTGGTGGCCACGAAATGATGATAATGTGCCAGCTACTAAAAGTGAAGGTTACTGCAATTTACTGAAATTGCTTCTCAGGAAGCGGAGGCATGATGTTGCCTATATAGCATCCTATATTCTTCATCGATTGCGCTGCTATGAAATAGCCGCAAGATATGAGGTTTGTGTTTAATGTTGAAATGCTGTTATATTTGTTTTATTGTATGCATAGAACTTTATTTGGTTTTGCACATGTGTAATAAAATCCATCAATTTTATTTTTTTTTGCAGTTTTCAGTGTTATCGATTTTGGAAAGTCATTCTTTAGATTGGCTGTCTAGAGCAGACACAGTAAATTCACTAATGAGTGCAGCTTCCCAAATCAAACAAACTTTGGTTAGTTTCTTGATCCGGTATTTTTGAATGGTTCATATTGTAAAATTTATTTTCTTGTTTTACTATATTCGATTTATTCATCCATAACTTTAAACTCAATGTGACAAAAATGATCCAGAAATTGTTAAATTTATGTGGGCCATTTGAGGATCCATCACCTGCTGGCATCGCAAAAAAATATTTAGGCGCTATTGAATCTGATGGGCCTTTGTCATACAAAGCAACCTCTGGCTACATTGCCTTCTCTAAAAATAGTTTCTTGTCTTGGGATATTGACATGCATTTGCTGTCACTTCTAAAGGTAGCATTTATTTTACTTTATCTTGTGCTTCATTTTTCTACTTTTTTCTATCTAAGTAAAGTTAACATGAATGTCTGCATGTCATCGAATAGTTTTGTGAACTTCTTCTTTATGGGCTTCTTTGAGCTACTCCCGTTTTGTTCTAATACTGGAGGATATTGCTAACTTAAACCCCTTTACTGATTCTTGTTTAAGTTTCATAAATAGCTATTTTAAAATTCTAACGTTTAAGGGTGTTATTTTCTTGAATGGCTAATGCTTTTCTCACCATGCTCCTATTGATTTTGCTTTTTGATGTTCTTTTTTCTATTTACTTTAGGAGTTTGATATTCTTTGAATTTATTCTTGTTTGAAGGTTGTCTAAAGTTTAATATTTACTTCCGAAGGTCACTCTATTTACTCAAGATATTTATTGATTCTTTAAATTTCTCTCTGTTTAAAGGATGTTTAGAAATTTAAAATATGATGGATGCTCCATTTGAACAGGAAAGAGGATTTTTTCCTTTGTCAGCAGCATTGTTGTCCTTTCCATCATTGCATTCAGAAACTGGAATTGTGGCTGAAATCCTTTTGGAAATTGCTGCCTTATTTCACTCGCTGCTTCTATCTCTTCTGTTTTGCCGTTCAGGTTTTTCCACTGAACTTGCTACTGTTTAGTCATGATAAAAGCAAACTGAAAATTAATTGAGGGTTCATAATTATAATATCTGTATTCTGAAAGTCATTTTATTTTCCTTTATTCACCAGGCTTGACTTTCTTGCTACTTGAACCGGAAATAACTTCTAGTGTTATTCTATCTCTTCAATGTTTTGAAAACAAAAAAAATTCTGAATACTTAACTCTCCGACAAGCAGCATTTCAGATATCAAAGGGATTCTTTTGTCACCCCCACGAAATTGCGATGATTATGGACACCCACCTTAGAGTGGTTAGTTTATTGCTTTTTGGTTTTTGTTTTTATATAAGATTTACCCTATAAATTGCTATTGTCTTCTTATTTTACTTCCCAGGCCAATAGTAAAACTTTTTTTGCGTTTGGGAAGGTGGAATTTATTTTTTATGAGGAATATTGGGTCCTTTACTATTGACTAAAAAGCCAAAATACAGGAATCTTTGTTGACAAGTCTATTATTGAAAATATAGGACACGGACATGTGTTGGATACGTTATAATAAAAATTATTTAAAATATTTGTATATATTAAAAATAAAAAAAGAGGAGTTATTAGCATTAACTTTCAAAAAGATATAACGTATATCTTTAGTTTATGACATACAAAATGTAAGCTTAAAAATATATATTATCTTGTATTAAATCAAAATTTAACTTCGTAAAACAATAAAATAATATGTAATAACTAATAAGTAATAAGTAATAAATTAATAAATTAATGAATGAGTTATATTTATTGTAATTTTTTTGTGTTTTTTACATACACACCACCGAATTCTCATGTATTTACATATCATACACCTAAAACTTGATTTTTACATTTATGCCACCCAAATATCGTATATCACATCTAAATATATAAATTAAATCAAATGAAATACTTCTTTTTAATTTTTATACATATGTAAGGTGGCATGCATGAAAAAAATAAAATTTTGATATTAGATACGTAAATACATAAGCATTGAGTGGTATGCATGCAAATAATTCCTAAATTTTATTCCTAAAAATATTTTTTAGAATTTTTTTATTCATTAATTTAAGACATGCCAGAAATTAGGACATCCGTGTTGGACACGCGTGCCCTCTTTTTAATATTATTTAATTTTGACACTTCTGTGCTGTGTCTGATTCATGTCCCAGCCTTGTCAGAGCCGTGTCCGTGTCTGTGTCTGATATGCATCCGACATTTCACGACTTCTTAATTAGTATTGTTAGTGCAACATAGACTGGAATGTTATCCACAAGCGGTGCATCGTAATTGATTAACCTAATCTCAACAAAGATAGGGGTAAGTATGAGCACATCATTCCCTCTCAAATTAACTGGAGCTCCATGCATGGGATGCACCTTTTTACTCAGTGACTTAGAATGGAACCAACTTGTATATTATGCCTTTTCAACACTTTTTATGTGCTTGCATTATTGAAGGTCTTTTGTATTGATTGTAATCCAGTCGATTATTTTAATATTATAAAATAAATAGATTGATTAGTACATCTGCTTGTGCTAAGAAAATAATGGAATTATACTTTTTTTTTGTTGGTACTGTAGTTCACTTTTCTCAAAGTAGGTGCTCCCCTAAGCCTTGTTTATGCATGGCTGCTATTACTTCCAGACTGAGTATTTTTATGATATGTAAATATGATCGATAAGTTATTGAACGAAAGGCTATGATACCAGATTTAATCCAAACCACAAGGAGAAAACAAATATTATTACTCAAAGCAAATAATCGGTTACAAGATCATACACGTAAAGGGAATACAATGTCAAAAACATCACAAACACGACGGGCATTGTGTTCCGAAGCGGTGGTGATGGGTTGTCGACTAGAAGGGTGGAGTTTAGTGGTCGGCTGGGTTGGGAAAACAGGAGGCTGGTTGGTGGAACAGCTGGGTGGAACAGCTGGCCGGCTGGATGGGGAAGAGGTAGGTAGCAGTTTGGTGGATGGATGGGAGAGGTAGGCAACACATTGGGCAGCAGTTTGGCGGCTTTTTGGAGGAGGTAGGCAGCAGTTTGGTGGCTTTTTGGAGGAGGTAGGCAACAGGTTGGCTGCTGAATGGAAGAACCAGGCAGCAGGTTGAGAGACAGATAAACACCGCATCGGGACGAGTTATAACTGGAGCACCTTCTCGCCTTTAGATACAACCCTAGACGAGAACCTGGACGCTGGTTGCTGTCTTATCATAAATTGAAAGCAAAAACAGTCCAAGAACACAAATAATACATATAGACCTAAAGTAAAGAGGAGTGTGCTTGGAAGGACTGGTCGGTCCCTCCCTGACCTGGATTGAACCGGTTTTGGGGCCGACACAACTTTTTTTTGCATTTGGGGTTGCAAACACCCAGCGCCAGTTTCTCGGGGTTGGGGGAGCTTCTACCTCTTCTGTCGAAGCTTTCGTTTCTTCATAGAATGAAGTTAAATCTACCACTTTGAAGATAGCCAAGTTGCTATAATCCACTGATGAATCAATCTTGTAGGAATTGTTTTCAATTTCTTGAGGATTCTTTATGGTCTGTCTGCTGTGGGCTTGAGTTTCCTGAATGATCCTTGGGAAAATCTCTCTCTTTTTAGTCTGATCCACACTAGACCTTATGGCCTTTTTTCTTAGATTTATTAGCTTGCGCTTGGTTGTTGTGACTGTGTGTGGTAATCTCTTTCCCAACTTCTCTTTTTAGTCTGATCCACACTAGACCTTATGGCATTTTTTCTTAGATTTATTAGCTTGTGCTTGGTTGTTGTGACTGTGTGTGGCAATCTCTTTCCCAACCTCTTTGCTCTAAATTTCTTGTATTCTTGTCTCTGCATCAGCACTAGCCTCCGTCGTAAAAAGAATTGGTACAAACTTAAGCGACGTGAGTGGTTTGCATCCATACTCAATCTGAAAGATGTTTGTTCCGTAGCCTGCTCATAGATCAGTTGTATGCAAATTTGGCTTGGGCTAGGAGCTGGTCCAACTGGTTGATGTTCTTTCCTATGAAGCACTTCAGAAGGTTTTTCAGGCTCATGTTCACAACTTATTTCTGACCATTTACCAGTGGATGATCTGTAGAGATGAATTGAAGTTTAGCGCCAAGCTTTTTCCACAAGGCTCTAGAAGTGACTCAAAAACTTGACGTCCCTATCTGTTGAATGGTTTGGGGTATTCCATGCAACCTCAAAATCTTTCTGAAGTATATATCAATGACAAGGGATGTGTTCAACGTCCTGCGTCAAAACACAAAATGAGCCATCTTTGAGAATTGGTCAACCACAACCATCACTGAATCCTTATTCTGTTGCATCCTCGGAAGACCCACCATAAATTCCATAGTGACGTTTGCCCAAGGGTCGTCTGGTACCGATAACGACATGTATAGCCTTGTTTTTTGTCCTCGGGTTTTAGTCAGGTGGCAAACACTGCACTGTCAAACGTATCGCTCCACGTCTCTCTTCAATTGGGGTCATAAGAAGTATTCCTGCACTAATGCGAGGGTCTTGTCTCTGCCAAAATGACCTGCTAGTCCCTCACTCTGACTCTCCCGGATGATGGCTCCCCTTAACAAACACCTAGGCACGTTCAACTTTTTCCGATGGAATAAATGACCACAATCTTTGTATATGCCCTGTGGGCCTCTCCTGACATTGTTCCCAAATTTTCGTGAAATCCTCATTTGCCTTATGCTACTCCTTCACAATCTTAAATCTTGCCACTCTAGATTGTAGGGAGTTAATCACCAAATGGCGGCGGCTCAAGGCATTGACTGCTCGATTCTGTTTTCCGGTCTTATGCTTGAGCACGAACTTGAATGACAACAGGAAATCAACCCATGAAACATATCTATCCCTAAGCTTGCATTGACTATTCATGACTCTCAGCGCTTTGTGATATGTGAAAAAAGTGAACTCACTCATCAACGGGTAGTGAATCCAGTGGTGGACTCTTCCAATGGTGAACTCCTTATCGTATGTTGATTACTTTCTCCTAGACTTATTCAACTTCTCACTGAAGAAGCCTTGAGGTGTCCTCCCAGGCTCTTTTTCCCACATTAGAGACTCTACACTCTACCTCGAACAACCAGTTGAAATCCGGTAACACTAACACTTGGCTTGCATCACTTTCTCCTTCCGGGTATCAAATCTAGAATTTCCTGACTCTCCCCACTGAAACTTTTTTCCCTTTAAAAGCTTTGTCAAAAGAGCTATAATGGTGCTGAAGCTCTTGATGAACTGCCTGTAAAAAGACACTAACCCCAAAAATTGGCTTAGCTTGATAAAAGAGTGTATGTGTGTCCAACTCACGATCACCTCTATTTTCATAGGGTTCATCTAGCTGCCTACACCAGATATAATATTAACCCTAAAAATATACCGGCGTCGTTAAAAGTGGCACATTTTTTATGTGAGCATATAGCTTTTCCGCCTGTAGAACTTTGAAAACCAGCCTCAGATGCTGCAAGTGTCCTCGGAACTGCCATAGACAAGGTTTTCGTCAAAGTAAACAACCATGAAATTTTTGATGTAAATCCAGAACACATGATTCATCAGCCTCATAAACGTGCTAGGTGCATCTGATAGACAAAATGACATGACGGTCCCCTCGTACAACCCATCTGTAGTCTTGAAGGCAGTCTTCCATTCATCGCCGATCTCATTCTGATCTGATGATATCCGCTGCATGGGTCATTCTTGAAAAAATACGTCTCAATGTTACTGATCCAGTAGGTCATCTTGACGATGGATATGGAATCGATATTTGGTGTTGATCTTGTTGATAGCTCGACTATCATAGCATATTTTTCATGAGCCATCCTTTTTAGGTACCATCAAGTTGGGAACAATGCATGGGCTGGTGCTCTCTCACCAATCCCCTAGTAATGACACCTTGCACTTACCGTTGTAACTCATACTCTACGGAGATCAACCTGTATGCAAGCCTGTTTGACAGCACAGATCCTGGAATAAGATCCATGTTATGGTGGATATCCCTCAACGGAAATAAACCCTTAGGTAGGCTGTCGGTCATCACCTCCTGAAATTCGGCTAATGCTACTGGACCATCTCTGGTGGATCTATCTCTTCTCCAGTTCCTTTTAAGACTACTAAAGCCAATGCTACTAGGACTTCTCGAACTGATTGTTGAAGAGTGGCACGTGAGACCTTAGGCTTATCTCTTATTGGTGCAGCTGCTCTTATAGAATCATTGGTGGGTAAGAGACTAATGTATTTTCTCCTTTCTGTGAACGTGTAAGTGTTCCGGAACCCATCATGCTAGGTCTTGCGATCCAATTGCCACGGTCTCTCCAACAGAATATCGCAGGCGTCTATGAGAACCACAACATCAGGCCCGGTCTTGTAGTTGTTCTTCAATGCAAAACTCTACTAGGTAATGTTGATCCACCCGTATCCTGTTCCCTTTCTTCGACCACATTAGAGAATAGGGTTGGAACTGTTTCTGTGTAATAAGATCCAACTTCTCTATAGAAATGGAAAACTTCTCACAGTTGCCTTCGTCAATATGAGACTACACACTTTCCCTCTCACAATACACTTAGTGGGGAAGATACATGCCTCAATCATGAGTGATCTCTTAGAGGTTATGTTTGTATAACTCATCTTGCCACTAACAGTTACCTTTCATTTTTTTGGAGTTGTTATTCCTCACCCTAATCCTCAGCTGTTTCTTCACCACTCAATTCCTCCATGACGCCTACTCGGTGAAGGACACTATTGTACTTGATGGGTATTTGGAGGTCATATGGTCATATTCGTTGCATCAGAAGCATTTTCAGGCTTGAACCGTATTGGGTGTGCTACTCTTCTCCAACTTCTTCTCATTCTGATTTGTGTTATCAGCTCCTTGTCCCGTCCTTCCAAAACCTCTAGGCATGCTCCTAGTGGGGGCTTGGGGACTTCAACTATAGGGCGTTGTCTGAATGGAGGTGGGTACCTTTGCTGCTTGTGCTGCCTTTCCACTTTCATTGCTAAGATCTGCACGTCCCTCAGTGTCCAATAGGTTTGCAATTGAACCACATTACCGTTGACGGGCTTCAGTCCTCTCAAATATCGAATTATGGAATGCTCATATGTTTCTTGCAGTTCACATTTCAAATTGAGCTTCATGAATTCTACCGTGTATACCTGGAATGATAGCTCCTGCTACAAGTAATAGAGTTTTGTGAAAGTATGATGGTGGTAGTCTGGGTGTAGGTGCTATCGCTGTAGCGCTTTCATCTTCTTCCAAGAAGTGATTTTGTCAACTCCTTTCCTCTGTCTCTCCTTCAAGTTCTTCTATCATATGGAGACATTCTTTATCAGATTGATGACAGCTAGTTTCACTCTTCTATCATCGGGCACGTCCTTGTACTCAAAGATCCACTCAACAGTCTACATCCATCTGTATAAATCATCATAATTCATCCTCACCTTTGAAGTCCTTTAGGTCCACCTTAACTCTCATATCTTTATGCCCTCTAGTACGCACCTCCTCTTCCGACATCTAATATTGAATTTCAAGTCTCTTGGGTTGATTATTCTCTTCATTGCAATCATCCCTTCGAAAGGGGTTCAGGTGTTCTTCCGGCTCTTCTTCTTGGATCACATTATTACGGTAAATGGTGATCTCACCCGTGGTTCTTTCCTCAATAGCCTTGAGCTGTTGTATCACTTGGTACAATATTCACTTTTTATCGCCCATGGTAAAGTTTTGATCAGATTTCGAGAATTGCCTTCTTGGCGGCATGGTTAGGGTCTAAGGGTGGATAGGGGGAAGGGGGTGTGTAGGGTGGGGAAAGAAAATTTATTTTTTTAGGGGGGTGGGCTGTGCGTGTGTGTGTGTGTGGAGATAGGTTTGGGTAGGGCAGATGGTAGAAATCCTTAGATAGGAGTAGTGTTAGGCTGACTCTTATAGTAAATGATACCAGAGTAACTCTAATCACAACTAAAAAACAAATATTATTACTTGAAACAAATAAGTGGTTACAATATCATATGCTTAAAGGGGATGCAATGTTAAACACAACACAGGCACGACGAAGGTTGTATTCCGAAGGGTTGTTGGTGGGTTGACGACTGAACGAGTGGAGTTAAATGGTCGGCTGGGTGGGGAAAACATGGTGGCCGATTGGATGGGGGAGAGGTAGGTAGCAGGATGGAGGAAACAGGCAACAGGTTGAGGACTGGACTGAGGAACCAAGCAATAGGTTGGCGGCTGGACGGAGGAACAGGTTGCTGGTTGGATGGAGGAGAGGTAGGTAGCAGGGTGTCAGCTAGATGGAGGAACCAGGCAATAGATTGGCGACAGATAAACACCATCTTCGAACGAGTTACAACTTGAGAACCTTCTCGCCTTTTTATACAATCCTAAATAGGAAAACCTGGATGCCGACGACTGTCTTGACAAAAAGCAGAAGCAAAAAATGCCCTAAAACAAAACAAATAACATATAGATGGAGGGGTAGGTAGCAGCGTGTCGGCTAGATGGAGGAACCAGGCAATAGGTTGGAAACAGATAAACACCATCTTCGAACGAGCTACAGCTGGAGATCTTATCGCCTTTTAATACAATCTTAGATAAGAAAACTTGGATGCCGGCGACTGTTTTGACAAAAACCACAAGCAAAAAATGCCCTACAACAAAACAAATAACATATATATAAAGTCCTCTGATAAAGAGGAGTGGGTCCCGCTCCAAGTGGTTGGAATCCCATGCTTGGAAAGGCCGATTGGTCTCTCCCTTGCCCGGAACAAACTGGTACTAGGGTCGACACGAGACTTTTGTCACGTCTTTTGTCACGTCTAGGGCCGCAGACGCCCTGGTACTAGGGTCGACACGAGACTTTTGTCACGTCTAGGGCCGCAGACGCCCCGCTTCAGGCTATGATGCATAAATGAAATTATGTCACATATGGATGCAACCAGGTTATATTGATATAGTGAAAATGATCAAATTTGTCACCACACAATGTAAGGTTTTTATTTAGTCCCCTCAACTAATTTAAACTTGACTTATTTGGTTCTTTAATATGATTCTTATAATCCCTCAACTTTACTTATGATAAGTTTAGGGGCAATATTGAATGATAGGAAACAATTGAGGTCAAAATGAACATACCTTAAATAATCTGTGGATCGTGGGTGCCATCTAGCTTAGTTGATAAATTGCTAAGTCTGTGTTAGCTTCTCCCTTTCATAAAATTTTTTCCTTGGCTTTAAATATGCTCCCCTACTTCCTCCTTCCTCCAGAAAAAGAAAAGAAATAAAAGAGGACCAATGTTTCTCCATTAAAATTTAAATGCACATCTTTGATGATATAAGGCATACTGATATGACATCATTTTGAACTTTTTTGTGTATGAAATGTATAGTGATTCTTTCATTTTGATAGTTTATGTAGCTTGCGATATTGTTGGAATTTCCTGTGACGTATAGGTTTAATAGATTTAAGTTTATTTAATATGATACAAGATGGGATAGATGAAAATACAATTTATTAGCGTTAGGTATGGGTGATTGAGTTGGAGAAGTGCCCCAAGAGTGTTATGTGAAAAGAGAATAATATTAATAGGAAAATGTGAATTTAATAAGATTGGTATTCAACTAATTGTGCTATATGGATTTGAGTATTAAGAAAAGAGAAATTGATTGTTATTGCATTGATATGTCAAAAATAGGGATGTTAAGTTTTTTTTTGTGCTAATATAAGGAAGGATTGTGCAATATATGGTTGTAGCAGAGGGACACTAGGATCTATTGCTGGTTATATGACGGAAATATTTACTTGGCTATTTTGACATGTACAATGAAAACAGAATATATACTAATAAGGTGTGTATATTGAATTAATTTGGTGATTAGCAAGTTATCATGGTAAATCAAAGGTAATATTGATAGATATGCAAAAATGTTTTTACAATGTAGAATTAAAACCTTATATAGCTCTCAACAATTATTAGTTGAGGAGGAGGATTGTAAAATTTAACCCAAAAATTTTTAATTTGTCAACAATGATGATGATTTTGACAACGACCTTGATGTCTTGACTTGAACATTTAACAGAAATTTTCTTTCATGCAACTATATTATTTGTTTGCTTTTATATTGACAAGGCAGTTTCTTTAGTGTTTCTTGAAGGTGCAAGTGTTTTTTTTTGGTCACAAGTCTGTTAATTGTATGCTTAAAACATACTTGACAGCTCATGGCTAGATATCGTTTTGTGCTTCTTTGTTTTTTTCCCTCTTTCTTTTCTTGATTCTTTGTAAATTTTTATGGGGTTAAAGTATTTTTTGACATCATCAAACAATTCTAATGTTACATACTAGAGAAAGAAATCCTGCTACTTTAATTAATTAACTATTGCATGCTAGACGAGTGCCTGGGACTATATTTTTCACGACTTGCTCTTTAATTTTAAGTTTATACATGTATGTATTAATGTTGACGTTGATCTTTTCACTCGTTTTTGGATTGAATTTCACTCTTCAATGTTTGGGAATTAATTTGTTTGTTTTTCAAAGATTAATGTACTGTCGTAGATGTCAAATGAAATTTTACTTTTTCCCCAAACATTATTCGGTATTTGATAAATTGACTTATTTCTGGTCATTGTGCTGCTTCCTAGGGCAATGCTATCGACCGATTACTTGCTTCAAATCCTAGCTCTGATGAACTTCTATGGGTTCTTTGGGATCTCTGCGCTATCTCCAGGTAGATTACGTTTCTTATAGTGGAGGATTTAAGTTTTATTTTTAGAGATTATTCTTATATACATTTTGTTTTAGGTCTGAATGTGGCCGTCAAGCAATTTTATCAATTGGTTATTTTCCAGAGGTAGTGTTGTCTGGGTTACCTTTTAAGTCCATGATTCCTCTAAACTCATATTTCCACAAATGAGTGGAATCTCTTATACACTTCGTTAACATTGTATTTAATTTTTGACCTAGTTTCTGCTGTGCAGGCAATATCAGTTCTGTTGGATGCATTTCATTCCTTCAAGGATTCTGAGTCAATATCTACTAGCAATGGTAATAGTTCTTTATTTTATTTAGATCTTTCGGTAGTTTGAAAAATTAACATTTAAAAAAAATGTTTTTCATTTAGTATGTTCTCGTTTTACTGTGTTCTCGTTTGGGTGTGACATTGAACCTCCGGTTTTCAGGAACTTCACAGCTTGGTCTGGCCACTTTCTATTCAGTGGCAGAAATTTTTGAAATCTTGGTTTCTGATTCTACATCATCATCACTTAGAACTTGGATTGGACAAGCTATGGAGCTTCATAAGGCATTGCACATGTCTTCCCCAGGGTCCCATAGAAAAGATGCTCCTGCAAGGTTGCTGGAATGGATTGATGCTGGTGTGGTTTATCAGAAAAATGGAGCTATTGGACTTCTCAGATATGCGGCTGTTTTAGCTTCTGGTGGGGATGCTCATCTGAGTTCTACAACTGTATTAGTGTCAGATTCCATTGATGTTGAGAATGTTGTTGGAGGCATATCAGATGCTTTAGACTCTCGGGTGTTAGATATTCTTCTAGGGAAGCTTGTTAATGATAAATTTTTTGATGGCATTATCCTGCGGAGTACTTCCATCATTCAATTGACCACAGCCATTCGGATTTTGTCTTTTATTTCAGAGAATTCGGTACGCCCTTCTTTTTATATAAGCAAGCTTAGTTTAAAAAAAAAAAAAATCAGATTTTGGAATACTTGTTTTTTTTCTTAATTTTAAATTTTGTACCGACTGAATTTCCCTGTTTCTGACATTCTTTATTAATTTCTGTTAAAGGATGTGGCAGCAGCCCTTTTTGAAGAAGGTGCCGTGACATTAATATATGTGGTTTTAGCAAACTGTAAATGTATGCTCGAACAATCATCAAATACATATGGTGAGCTCTTTGAATTATCTTTTTATTCAAGTTGTTTTAAACAATACTGCCTTTTTGCTTATATTTGTGTATCAAATTTTTCTTAAATTGATTTAGTCATTCCTTACTAGAAAATTCGTTTCTTTGAGCTTTTAAGATGATAATGTCTACATGTTTCCGTGCCATTTTTTCCCCTCTTTTGTTATCATTTAGAATGGTTAACTTTAAATCTATAGTTATTCAGCCTATTTGTCAAGCTATTTAAGGCATTTATGGATAGGCCCCTTTCCTTGCTGTGATGGAGGGAGATCATCCTCCTGATTAAATAAAAAGAATACCCAACCCAGGACACTACCTCCTGTGCAGGCCTGTGAAGGGTATATTCCCTTAGCCTTGCATTAGCAAAAAGCCTTCTCACTTAAATTGTTTTTATGACTTCTAGATTATAACGGAGGCAACCAAACCAAAACTCCTAGCACAGTCTCTCTGAATGAATTTTGATTTGTCTATTTGTACCTGGTGTGTTATTTTGCGAGATATTGCAGGATAGGATTAGTTTAATTCACGGTTTTCTTTTGGTGCTGTAAGCAGCTTATTTCATGAGTTGTATCTATTATTTTAATTGCTGGGGGTGGGTTAATTTTTTGAACTTGAATACTAATCTTAGTCTAATGTAATGATGTTGCTGATTCCTTTCCTATTGTTTTGCTATTACAATTTTTGCGTATGGTTTGTTCATTTGAAATTTTACGTAATTTCTTGTCCCCAATGACGGGACAGGAGCATTGAAGAGCATTCTCAAAACAGTTTTGAGGCGTGGCTGTTTTTTTTTCTAACTTTGTTTCAGTTGATCTTTTAAGTATGTGCTAACGTATGATAATGCCTATCATATGTTTATTTAAGTAGTTTCCTGTTGTTTTTTCAAGTTCAGTATTTATAAATCTGGCCAAAAATGGTTACTGTTGAACATGATGTAATATATACAATATTTAAGATTTTTATTATGGAACGTTTGGTTGTTTAAATCTGCAATTTTTGATAGTTTATTTTTCTTTTGTATTGGACTTTAGTAATTGATGAATTCCTAGTGGTAGTTGCAGTAGTATTGTTCTAAGTTATACTGTGAATTATTATAACTTCTATCGTCAAATCTTTAATTCATTTCATTGTGGGGCATCTAAATCACCAGTCACCTTTACAAATTGTTATTTTCCACCTCTATTTTTCTAATTATTTTGTTATATGAAACATTTTTTATTTGGTCCTTTTCATTCATGTTGATTAATTTTCATATTCTACCAAATTATATCCATTTTTTATTAATAATATCTTCAAAAAGGTATTCTCTTAAATGAGGTAGACAATATTTGAAGAAAATATATGTAAATTGTAGAAATTATTACTTCACCATATTTTAAATGCATGCATAGATGGTCTGGTTACCTAGTGTAAAAGTTGAATCCCTTGAGTTATATTGTCTGCATGAATCGGGAGTCTGATGTTTTGTTGTCAAATTATTGAATTGGGAGTTTGATGATTAGTTGTCAAATTAGTATTTCTGTTATTGAGTAGCAATGGAGGGATGAACAACATCATAATTCTGAATTATGAAGGCCTTAAGATAATTAAGCTAATGTGAAGTTCCTTTAACATGAAAGGAATTCTGAATTATGAAGGCCTTAAGATAATTAAGCTAGTGATTACTTATGTGAAGTTCCTTTAACATGAAAGGACACAATGATATGAAACAAAAAATTCCAAATAAAGAGATGGTCTGAAATGCTTTTTCTTTTTGCACATAATTTGCTTCAACTTTTTTTTTTTTGCTCTGGGTAATCTCATTAGTGAAGCATTCTTGCTATTTATAGATTAATCAATGAAGTCATAATAATTTGTTACGGAAAAAGGTGGCAGCGTTGGTTTCAGAATGTCGGCTTAATTTTTGCCAGATACTATTGTGATGGAGAGTTTTTTAAGAAAATTCTAATTTATAGTTGGGATGTTTTCTTCATATAGTTTTGCTGTCTTAAAAAATATTTATGATAGAGCGCTAAAGGATCTGAATGGTTTAAAATTTATGGAAAAAGTGAGAAGTTGCCAAAATGTTTATGATGGAGCTTTGATGCAGCCGTGGGAAAAAAAAAGAAGAATTTTTTTCCTTGAAGTATCCTAGTTGGCTTACAAAGGTGCATCTTTGGCAAAGGCTGGTTAATAAGATGTTTCTGTAACACAATCCTATGAGCATTATTAACAAGTTAATTATGCTCATTATTTGATGCTTGAACAATGATTTGACATTATTGTAAACAATTTCAACCTATCTTCTTCACTTCATATTGTAATAACTGAAATTTTAATTTAATAAAATAAAGGGGAATTTACATATACAACACCCAATTCTTATGCATTGACCTACACACACCCAAAGTCTCATTTTCACAAACAAAGCATCCAACTTATCCTTTTCACCACTCCCCAACAATGAAATCAACATTTTCATTCATAGGTAGGGTACTGATTTTGTAAACATGATAGTTTGGGTGTGAGATAGGTAAATGAATGAGAATTGGGTGCTGTATACATAAATATCCATAAAATAAAATATAAAATAAAAAGAAGTAAAAGAAAATCAATTTTATCAAGTTCGTCTTGGTTCGAAATAAACACCTCGATGGCTATTTAAGAGACTAATGCCCCATTCGATCCGATGGAATCAGAGATCGAGTGTGTGAGAGAAGAGGAGAGAGCAGGAAGCAAAGAAGAAGGAAGTATCATGCTTTGCTAAGGGTACCACATCTGAGTGAAGGAAGGGAATCAACGACAAGCTGATATCATGTCATTTGAGAAGAAGAAGATCAAGGAGGGAGATACAATGCTGTTAGTACAAGTACAAGAGAGATCTGACATTGTTGGCTGAAGGGGCAACCTAGGGCTAGTTGTGTTAGTAATTTGTGTGAAGGTAATGAAGAGGCAAAACATTGAAGCCAAAGGAGATGATTCTGAATGGAGTGTGAGGTTCTTCTTGTGCTTAGAAGAGTAAGGAGGGAGATACAATGCTGTCAGTGCAAGTACAAATACAAGAGAGGTCTGACATTGTTGGCTGAAGGGGCAACCTAGGGCTAGCTGTGTTAGTAATTTGTGTGAAGGTAATGAAGAGGCGAAACGTCGAAGCCAAAGGAGATGATTATGACTCGAGTGTGAGGTTCGTCTTGTGCTTAGAAGAGTGCAAGTGTGTGCGTCCTGTGCATGAAAGGTGAGGAGAGGAAGCCCTAGCATGCGGGTGAGCGGTAGGGCTTTGATTGCAAGAGGATCACTCACATTCTGAAGTAACTGGGGAAAAATCCAGTAACTCGTGAGATTTTTTCACTTGCAGTAAGATCCAAGGGTGAATCACATGCTGAAGACTTCGACCAGGAGGCTTCGAACAGGAGGAGTGAGTTTCGTAAGGTAAGAAGTCTTGTGTGCTTAGCTTAAGAGGATGAATTGAGCCTAGTGACTATTGCATGTGGGTTCGAGCGAATGAGTAGGAGAAGAAGCTTGCTATGTTGGCAAAAGGAACGAATCGAAGCTTTTATAAGGTAAGCTAGGCTTTATTTTCTTAGATTTTTAAATAGTAATTATGTTAGGATTGTTGTATAGTTGATAAATAATTGTTATAAGTAATGTTATAAACTATTAATAATGGATTTTATTTTTTGAGGATAGGTTGTGATAAGTCAAAGAACTTTTGTTTTGTAAGATTCAGAGATTTTCATTGTTGATTTCACACAAGGAGGAGAAGGTAAATGTTAGAACTTTTAATGTGTTTTATTTGTTGAGACTAATTAATTAATTGAAATGATATTAAATGTTAATATTATGCTTTGATAAAAAAGGAAAAAATTAGATCAAGGAATGTTTGAGATTGAAGGGAGTAGAAGAAATTGCGGCATAAAAATGTTACAATCAATTAAATAATTATTTAAGTATCAAAATAAGTTTTATTCCTTAATAATATCAAAAATTTGATGTGGAAAACATTCGTATCGGGAAACAAGAAGCATTAGCAACATTCCCAAGGGTGAATCACATGTGGAAGAGGTGGCTTTGAGTAGGAGGCTTCGAGCAGGAGGAGTGAGCTTCGTAGGGCAAGAAGGATTGTGTGCGTAGCTTAAGAGGATGAATCAAGCCTAGTGACTTGCGTGCGGTTTTGAGCGAAGGAGTAGAAGAGGAAGCTTTTTGTGTGGGGAAAAGGACCGAATCGAAGCTCTTGTAAGGTAAACTAGGGTTTGTTTTGTTATATTTTTAAATAGTAGTTAGGTTAGGATTATTGTATAATTAATAAAAATGGTATATACTATTAATAGTAGATTTTATTATTTGATGATAGGATGTGACGGGTCGAAGAACTTTTGCTTTGTAAGATTTGGAGATTTTAATTGTTGATTTCACACATGGAGGAGAAACTAAATGTTAAAATTTTTAATGTGTTTTACATCTTTAGAATAATTAATTATTTGATATGATATTTAATGTTAATATTGAGTTTTGCAAAAACAAAAAAGATCGAGGAACGTTTGAGATTGAAGGGAGAAGAAGAAATTGCGGCATAAAAGGATATAATCAAATAAATAATGGTTTAAGTATTAAAATAAATTTTATTGCTTAATAATGTCAAAAATTTGATATGTAAAATATTCATATTTGAAAACAAGAAAAATTAGCAGCATTAATCATGTTAGGGTTTGCTATTTCAGTTTTGTGATAACTTTACGTTGAATTTTATAAGTTTGAATAGTGTTTTGTTGAACGATGTTAGATTTTTGCAAGTCAAGTTATTAAATTGGAGGATCGACATGAGTAGAACAGTGAAAGGCTTGAGGTGAATAATTATATTTCTATATTTCAATAAATTTTTATTATTTCTAAATATATGTTTGATTTCATTTGTGTTTTATTTTAGTGAGATTTATATTATAGTAGATTCTTCATATTGTTAGATAGAAAAATATGCATGTTAAATAGACAATGAAATTAAATTACATATGGTTTTTCATATCGTTAGCCATACATGCATGCTAAATATTGTTGTCCTAATAGTTATACAGTAGTTTAGTTCAAATTATTACCCAATTCTTCTATTCTAATAGGGATGTATATGTTGGCTCATTGCCTGACCAGATGTATATGTCAGATTATTACATGACTTATAAGTTTAGTAAATGTGTATTTTATTGGTAGATAAATATAAGTTTTCTCATAAAATATTTAATAATAATGTATGATATGAAGAATGAAGTTTATTTATAGATACTTTTTTGTGCATGAAAGAAGATAAGTTCACCCCCTTATGATACAGATAGGAAATGTAGTGTATTCGAACACGTAGATGCTTTTCTACCACCCCAAATAAGTGTGATATTTAGATTACTAGTCGCTGTGCCAATGTGAAAATGTCAGTCAGAGACGAGTAGTAGGTTTCTTTCCATCTCAGATAATCGTGTAAATTAGTTCACAAAATGCTATGCCTATGGGATAATATTAGTAGGGGGTGTGTTAGGTTATATTTTTATTGCTCCTCCAAGGTGTGTGAATGTTAATATTATAAAATAAAAATAAAAGTTAAATGTCAGTCAGAGACGAGTAGTAGGTTTCTTTCCATCTCAGATAATCGTGTAAATTAGTTCACAAAATGCTATGCCTATGGGATAATATTAGTAGGGGGTGTGTTAGGTTATATTTTTATTGCTCCTCCAAGGTGTGTGAATGTTAATATTATAAAATAAAAATAAAAGTTAATGCATATAGAAATTTGAACTACTTTCCATTAAGTGTCATGGACATATTACATTAGATTATTGTAGGATAACTTATCGTGAAATATGAAAGACCAGCATGTATGCTGCTTTCTTTTTGTTGGGTTAGAACTCATCATGTTGTTTTTAATATATTTTTCAGCTTTAAACTCTTAAATAAGATGAGTATTGTAGGAGATAATGTTTACAGAAGGTAGGGCTGTGAAAACGGCTCTTTGTTCGCGAACAGCTCGTGTTCGACTCATTAAGAAGCTCGTGTTCGGCTTGTTCGCTAAGTTAACAAACCAAATAAGAACAAACCAAACAAATATTTGTTTATTCATGCTCGACTTGTTTTGACTCGAAATACTCGTGTTTGATTCGTTCGATAAGTAAATGAGACGAACGAGAACAAATTTTTTTAGTTCGGTTAGTTAAACGAATCAAACATGAACAGTGATGCGTTCGTTCGTGTTCGAATCATTATTGTTAGAAATATAAAATAATTTAAAATAATTATATATTAAAAAATTTTGATATTTAAAAAAA
>NW_018239809.1:13123-29201 GCF_001263595.1 Phalaenopsis equestris | reverse complement strand
TTAGGGTTGTTAAAATGACTCTTTGTTCGTGAACAACTCGTGTTCGGCTCGCTAAGAAAACGAGCCGAACACGAACACACTTGTTGAGCTCGAAATATAACTCGCTCGTGTTCGGCTTGTTTACACCCCTAATAGAAGGTGAGGTCAATAACATGAAAGGTAACTTTTTAATATGTTATTTAATTATTTCCTTTGGAGGCTAATTCAATTAATATGTGGATAATAAACTGTTAGTGATAGAAATATCATAATATAAAACATAGTTTCAACGTCCGATCGTCTATTCTCGCCTTAATTAATTCTAAGTCCTGGGCGGGTCTTGACACATATGCTATTTTTGTTTATTCTTTTTTCTTGTAATATTCATTTTCGAAGTTCATATATGCTAGAAAGATCTAATCATTGATCATAACTCCTAAAAGAGTGGAGCATCTTAATCCGTGTAAAACTTCTTACTATGTTGAATGGAATTCCATTTTTATAAAAAAATGTAATATTCAAACATACTCTATCCTCTAATGTCCTATTGTCGTTTGGAGGAGGAATTGCTAGAGATTATTCTCTATCTTCTAATTTCACAACAAATTTATCCATTAGTCCTTGAGGTGATCTTTCAAAAGAAAGAAAATAACTTACACTACAAAGATCTCCATGTCGAGAATCAAATTAGGAGCTATTTTCAATCATTAACTTGTTTTTTTTAGGTGTTATAATTTGTCAAATATTATGTAAAATTCATTTCAACATCTCAGTTACATTTTTTACATTCTCCAATATCAAGGTGTATGTAAGCTGAATGATCTTTCAGTCTTTTAATACCATTATTATTTTTCTCATCATAAAACTTATATTTTGTGCAATCATAACTCTTTTTATACCTTCTTGTACTTTGACTCGAGTGTTATATTTACAAACTGGATCTTTTTTCTAGCATCAATAATCATTAAAAAAAATAATAATACTAAAATTTAAAAAATAAGACTAAAAAATGAAAATAAAATCTAACCTGAAAAGAAAATAAGAGAATTAAAAGCAAAATCAACAAGAAAAATAAAAGTTAGTTAATAAAGTAAAGAAAATTAAGCCATTTTAAAAAATTTTAAATAAAACTTAGAAAATATAAAATTAAAAATAAAGCTTAGAAGAGATTAATTTAAAGAAAACTGTATTAAACAAGAAAAAATATGAAATTAAATTTATTGAAATTAAAATATTTAAAAGAAACTAAAGAAATAAAATAAGAAATTGAAAATAAAATCCAAAATTCTATAAAAATAAATTAAATAAAAATGGATAAAAATTGTAAAGAAGTATCATATCAAATTTATATTATTTTTCGTCACTTTGCGCATTGGTCAGAATAACCACTGATAAGGTTCATATTTAATCTAACATGATAATTATAATTGCTCACTCAATTTAAAGTTAGTTGGTATTGCATCAATATTCCAAAATTAAAATCAGGTACCCTTTTACCTAATATGGCTCATCTTATTAGATCTTGTCTTTTCCTACAGAGGTCATCATGATTCTTTGCTGCTTATCTCACATAATTTGACCTTTAATAGACTTCTTTTAGCATCATTATAATAAACATTGAACTATTTTTAGCTTGTTTATGCACTTGTACTTATCAACATGCATAAATCTATAATTGAGGCATCAATATGCAACAACTAAAATAATATATGAAGACTTTAATATAGTTGATGTATTGTAAAACTTTCATAGAATGAAATTAACACAGCATCATTTTTAATAGATGAACGGGTGCATATCATTAGTTTTTTCTTATAACATTAAATATTATTAAAATGGTCAATTTAAAGAAATTATTTTTCATATGCACATCCAGTCTAATGGATATTTGAAATTGAAATCATTATACTTATGATTTATGTCCTCTCTATATTAGAAATTGAGTATCTTACTGTAATTGTAAGATTTTTGTTGGGACAAATCTCCTAATTTTTATTGCCTCAATATCTTGTTCTTCAATTAATCACTTGATAAAAAGATTAATTTCCTCAATATATACAAATTTCCAAATTAACAGCTCACAGCTCAATTAAACACAAATTAGTATTTTTACCCTGGAATGATTTCTCCTCATTTAAAAGCCAACTCTTTTTACAGAAGAAAGCACCAAAAGCTGAATTACTACCTTTAAACATTAGTTCTCTCCTCGTCCTCCTCCTTATCCACACCTCTTCTTTTTTCTACTTCACCAGCATTTCTCTGTTTCACCCGTTGGCTGGAGAGTTCTTGCTTAAGGTTTAATATAAATTGTAATTTATATGTATAATTTATATACCTAATATGCTTAACCTAAATCCATCTCCATCGTTCCTTTAAATATCTGCTGATTCCAAAAAAAAAAAAAACAAGAAAAAAAAAATCAGCTGATGCATGTATTGCTTATTGGAATTGCCAATCGTAGCACTATAGGGCATTACTCCTGTGTGCAATGTGTTAAATAATGTAAGAATATTATTAATTTAACTTTGGACTAATAATAAAATTAAAAAAAGTTGTTTTATATAAGCTACCACACTAAATCTTTCATATTTACATATTTGTTTCAAGGTGATCATAACAAAATGTAGAATTTTATAAAAATACTTATGATCATATTAGAGATGTGCACAAATTTAATTAAAATTTAATTTTATCATTTTTAATTTTTTCAGCACTACTCAGTAAGATTCCAACCATACAAAAATACTCGTGTATTGCTTAAGATCTTGTTGGAGATTTGTTTCTGATGCTTTTAGAAGATCTCGTCTCTTAGTCACATGAAAAATCGAAATCTAGTTGTGTTCGTTAGTTGAGTCTGATTCTAATATATGAAAAGTTACCATAATATCTTTTTTTATGTTATGTGCAAAGAGTAATCAATGATTTGTAATTGTTAGCCGTTTAGTTATGTAAGATAGTTTGCAGTGGGCTTTTCCAAAGATCTTTGTCAAGCCTGTCTTTTTCTTTTGACAGATTCCTGAAAATTGCGAGCATTTATTTATTTAGATTAAGTTGTTATCGGTGCTATTATATGAATTGCATGCTGGTACAATAAATATTCAAATAATGATTTACAAGAATTATGAATTTTTCTATCTAAATGTTATTAAGGTTTAACAATCTTAAATTTATCTGTAAAGATTAAATTTTGGTGGTAAATGTAGGGGACATCTACATGCTTTGTGATAAGAATATCATGGTGGTCAATGGGAAATGATACAAAAGGAAACTTTTTTGGCTTTGTCTGTGAGACTGAGTATAATGCACAATGATGCAATCAATCTAAGTGGCATAGCAAAATGGAAATAGTGATTTTGATGTGTGGTAAGCTACATAAAGTAAATTTTGAAATGTGGAGTAACATCTATTAACATAGGGTGATAGAACTTTGATTGAAATGGTTTGATGGTGAACTGCTGGAAACTGAAAATGCACAATTTTGGTCTCCTCTTACTTGAACTAGAATGAAGAGGATTTTAAGGAAAATGTTTAAATCAATGATATTTTCGTTTTTCGGAGGTAGACTCATTATGGAAGATAAAACCATATTGTATTGTTGAAGAAACACAAAGCTGTCTTGCAAGTAGGCTAAAGATTTTTGTACATTTTAGGTTCTTAGAGGAACCACTATTCTTGCGAACTGATCTACATATCCGTTTTTAATGTTTGTCCAAGAAGTTTGCTTTATGCCTTGTTAACTAGGTGTGCTACTACTCAGATCTTTGTAACCATTTTTACCGTGCCTTTCTACCTTTTTGAGGTTCAGATTATCTTGTTGATGGAGCAGAATGCAATTCTACCGCTGAACTGCTTTTGGAACGAAGCTATGAGCAGAGCCTAGTTGATCTTATGATTCCCTCGCTTATTTCACTTATAAACATTTTGAAGAAGTTACGAGTAAGTTATTCAAATGCTTACTGAATTTGAGTATGCAGTTTCATCAAGTAATATCGAGTGCTATAAAATTTTTTGTTTTGACTTTATTTTTTATTAATAAATTAATATTTATGTGCATGGATTTACACAAGATAGCTGGATTAAGAATTCAAGCCCATTTCTATTTCTCTCCCTGCATTTCATAATCCATGTTTCTACGCATTTCAAATAGCGCATGTTCTTTTTTTCCCATTGTTTGAAGTGTTGAGACAATTTAAGCTGCCTGATAAATCAAATTTAAACTGTTAGCTATTTGACAGTTCCTCTGAAATATTTGTCTGAAAAGTTAAGTACCGTAAATGGTAAGAACAAGTAAAGTTATATATATTAAAAAAAAAAACAAAAAACAGAGATACCTTGGGAGGTGTTTTACCCAATGTTTATTGGCATTGAGTTTATGATAATGCAGCTGCTAATGTTTTGGCTATTTATCTTCTCTCTGTTTTTATAAGCATATATTTAAAAGAGCAGCTTTTTCTCTGTTTTTTGAAAGTACCTACTTTTTTAAAGCTCCTTGTTTAATAGGAACCTCAGTTGCCAATTTTTATCCTAATCACTGTGTGCATTTTTTATTGCTCTTTGACCAATATGCTGGGTATTTGTGCTAATAAACGCAACTTTTTTTGAAGCAAGCTTTTAGCAAATATCTTCTTTTCTACTTGTTGCATAGTGAATTGAGTGCCCTAAGCCTTGGTGGGGATCCAACAAGGAGAAGAATCAGTTGGTAGGAGAACCTGATATCACGACAGGTAATGGGGTCTGAAAGTTGTGGATTTTTGCAGGAACTCTATTGATGAACAACTTTTAACATTAGTTTGAAATTTAATAATATGAACAACTTTGACATGGTGCCTATTTTTTCGCTCGACTATCTCGTTTGTTGAGGGGTATCCGTATAAGAATTATGATGGAGGATGCTCTTACTAACTGAAAATTCTCTCAATATAGAGTTAAAGTACTCACGACAATTGTTGGTCTGATGTACTTGAATAATGCTTTTGATTTTGGTTAGAAATAAGGATTGAAAATTTTTAAATGTAACAGTGGTTTCATATTTATCTCTTAATACATAGACCTACGACATCCGAGTATAGTCATCAATTAGAGTAAGGAACCACCGTTTATTAGTATAGCTCGACGCTCGGGAGGGTCTCCATAAATCACTATGAATAATTGAAAAAGGGGAGAAAGAAGTGTACAGATAAGGTGGATATGATACATGTTGATGTTTAGCTAATTAAAAATTTTCACATTAAAAAAAAATGAATTTTTATCAATAAACATCAAATGGTACAATTGTTTTAAAAAATGAAAGCTGAGAGGACCCAAATGATAATGTTAAAGCGTAAATGGACATGCAGTAGAAATGGAAAAACTCAGCTATGAGATTGAGTGTTAATGCCATCAATGCAATTTTATTGTATAAAATATAGCCCGACTATCCGCTTAGTTGCTCTAATCATTCTCCCCGAACGACGATCCTGTAAGACACAAAAATCATGAAAAAATGATCTACGCCATCAAGATCATATGTTAACTTACTGACGTATAAGAAGTTACACTTAAACAAAGGAACGTGTGACATAGATTCCAAAGTCAGCACGATTGCTAGTAAAATCGACCTTTTACTCGCTATGAAATTAAAGGTACCGTAAAAAATTTTAATTGCATCACCTAAAGCGAGGAGAATACGTCGAAAAAAATTGAGAACACCCAGTCATGTGGTCCGTGGACCTTGAATCGATAATCCACGGATCTGAAGAAGCAAAACTAGTGAGAGCCATAGAAATGTTACTTTGATGAACATGAGAGGTCGACAAATAGAACTGACTAGAACCAAACAACTTAATCAAATGTTCCACTTGACTCATAATAGAGTTTGACAAGTTCGGAATGGTTCGAGTAGGGGTCGATTAGGTTGTTGTGGATTCCAAGGTCACAACGAGACCTTTAGCATAGGGGTCGATTAGGTTGTTGTGGATTCCAAGGTCACGAGACCTTTAGTAGTGGAAGATTTGGTCAAATACTTATTTGCTGGTTTTCCGTGGAGCTTCTAACACTTATTATGGGTATGGTAGAGTTTGTGGCAAAAATCACATGTGGAGTGATCGGCTCGAGACGACGTGACAGTGTATGGAGTATTCTTGGAGACCAAGGTTGGCAGCTCATATGAGGAGTTTAGTTGGCGAGCATGATAAGTCTCCAGTTTTCTTCACAACAGATATCGGTGAATGATTCCTGGGTTGAAGGAAGAGTGTCATGACCAACTATACAACTGCAGACTTCATCAAGTTCATTGTTCAGGCTAACTAGAAATTTAAACACAAGATGCTTCTCCAAAATCTTATGGAAGCGGGAAATTTCTGCGGGAGTCCTATGTGTAGTCATAGTAGAGTTCACATTTCATCCATTAAGCAAATAAGCCGTAGTATTGGTTCACCGTCTTCAATCCCTGTTTAGCCGCGCGGACCTTATTAGAAACTTCTTAGAGTTGTCCAAAATCACCTAAGTCCGAGTAAGTATTGCGAATGACCGTCTAGATGACACTTGTAGTCGGAAGAAACAGTTAAGAACAACCAATAGAGGTGTCTATGGAATCAAATGTTCTATGGCTCTCACTAGATATGGAATCAAATGTTCTGTGGGAAGTTGAGAACTACATAGTCGCTATATGTTGTGTGGGAAGTCGAGAACCTCTGAAAACTGTTTTGTTGTTCGTCAAAGGTTGGGTTAAATTTGGCCACCTAACAGGTATGATTCGAGAACCTCTGAAAACTGACCTAGCATGTGTTATGTGAGAAGTTGAGAACTACATGGCACTGCAGCCTTGACGGCCAATTCTCTCTTGTGTTTCGGGTATATACTATTGATGAAGCGAATCTCTTTTCATTCAATAAGATTTAATATACTCATCTATGTCGCTATAAAATGCCTAATTTGATCTCACATCTAAAAGTTGTAAAATGTTGAAAATGTAAACTTTTCGTTGAAGTTTTAATTTTTTTTTGTTTTTCTAAGAAGATCAAAAGCTTCAAACCGTCAAAAACTTTATCAATCATTGCCTCAACTCTATATTACCACCCGAGTACTGTAATATCTTTCTGCAAGTATGATTACTGCGAACATTTGCATAGATAGCAAACCAACTTAAATGAATCAATTTTATAAAAAGTAAGCAACAAAAAACAATAAGACATGGTTTGAATATGTATGAACCCAGTCAAGTAAGCTTCGAACATGGTTAACTCTTTTGGTGCAGATAAAGTTCAAATCTTATTTTTGAACAAGGTTCAGACAGTTAAAATAACTAATATGATGTTTATTGAGCTAGGATTTAGGTTTCAGTGTGCAACTAGGGTTCAATATTTCTAGTATAAGTTTATACTATTGTTCATTTTCTAAACCTTAGGTGCCCCTTTAATGTGCCCATACAATTTACAATTGTCTATTATGAACACAATTATGCTCAAATAATAAAAAATATAATATCACATACCTTTAACAAAAGATGATTGTAATGGAGTGTGTCACTCTGAAGCTTTACCATAGACCACAATTGCTCTAAGATTTTGGGAGACAGAAGGTTTTTGGAAGACGGGCATTCGAGCATCATTGTTATTCAATAATTTGTATGTCTCTTCCCTTGAGGGTTATGACTTATATTTTTTATCATAGACATTCTAGTCCGAAATGACGTTTTAGGTTTATTTTTATAAGAAAACCAACAACAAGAATATTTGGTTAATTGCATGTATTATGAAGCATATAAAGTTATATTTCTTCAAAGCAATGGTTAAAGAAATAATTCATTTAGAGTTCAATTTTTTTTGAAAAAATTTCTTTCTTTTCATTATTTTATACATCTACAATAGTGCTTCCAGACTTTCACATTGATACTACATGTCTTTATTAGGCTATATTTTTTTTGCATATATTGGATAGCATTTATTTTAAAGGTAAATCAAAGTAAAATATTATTGAAACATTTAACATAACAAAATTGAGCAATCATGAAAAAATTGAAATATTTATTGAGCAATACCAATGAGAAGGAAAATCTTATAAATGTTCTTGCATTTGAAAGGCATCAAAAATTTAAATTGGTGCTATTATAAGTGACCGCACTTACTAGGTGATATAATGTCTTAAATATTCAGGCGCTGAACATAATGTTAGGTCCTACTAGACCTCAAGTTGATATAATTTTTTAGTGTGAGAGTTGTTGACGTCCATTTTTATCCACTAAGTGTCATCTGAGGTATTTGTCCAAGAAGATGAGGTGCTAAAAATAGTAGTTTCACATATAATCTAATATGGAGCATTTTGAATAATTTTTAATAAAAATTAATTGATACTCATTTTCACTTATATGGTAGGGAAACTAATGCATTTTCAAATTCCATTGTGCTATAAGTTCGAAATTTTTGGTAACTCCACTTCCTTACAAAAGTGGAATAAACTTAAGTTGTTACCATGTATTGTGTGGGGACAATCTAATGGTTAAGATTATCTATTTCAGCTTTGGGATCTTTCATGCTCTTGTATCTATCACTAAATTTAGTGCAGGGCTCTATTGAACCGGCGGCTGACACAACTGGGACAATTGGACCGATTTCGGGAGGGAGGCAAGGGAGCAGGCTGACCTAATTATTTGGGTTAGCTTTGCAACGTAAGTCCTCTTTGTTACGACTCGAACTAGGGCGTGAAATTAACTAAGTCGGGTACAAGATGATCTAAAAATGAAAACTATATTTTCTATATTAATTCTTTTTAAACAATATTTCACAAATTAAAGTACTTATCAAATTAAATTGAAGCAGTATAATTAAATTTAGTTTGTTATTAGTCGCCATCATCTTCTGTTATATTTTTTCTTTTATCAATCATCTTTTGATCATCTAATTAAAGCTGAAATGTTAGTTTAAACTAATTGCGAGCTAAACAAAAAGTAAATATTTACACTTCTAAACTACAGTAATACAAATGAAAAAAAAAATAATATATATGCCGGTTAAGTTTTTAATAATTAAATATAAACATTTAATATTTGAAAAAAATTATGATATTCAATGAATCTTACTATATTAATAGCATATCTATATCATTTTATATTTGTGCACTATGCTTAAAAATATAAGTATTTAATACTGCTGCTAAAATATTTAATTCCTCAGCAACTATACCAAAACTTAATAACAGTTATAGATTCGATAAACATGGACGTAATAAATATTCAAAAATTGTAAAGTCACACTTATTAACGCAAGTATACATATCGCTTAAGTAATATAGGACTCTAATGAAGTCCTAGATATCGATCCCACAAGGAGTAATATTTGAACTACGAATTAAGATTTTAGAAAATCAATACTTTAATCACAACAACAAAATTCAATTTGCTATCTGTCACTAATAGCCAATTGAAATAAATATGTAATTTTAATAACTATTAAATAACTAATTATGTTAATGAGATTTTTAATATGATATTCAATATATAGGAAAACTCCACTTCCTTACAAAAGTGGAATAAACTTAAGTTTTTTTTCCATCATAGTAAAACACGCACATATAAACATACTATGAAAATCATAAATTATTTATAATTATTTCATTCTCATTTATATAGTAGTCAATATACTTATGTATCATTCAATATTTATAATAATTTAAATATTGTTGAGCACACATATCAGTCCTATAATATGAACAAAAATTCAATAGAGTTTAAAATCCTAAGTTTGTAGTATTTTCACTATAACTACTCAAAGTACTGGTAAGTACATTTGGTATAGAAGAAGCAAGGTATTATCATAGTATGAATATATGAGTACACACCTTGATCAATGATGATTCTAAAAATTCTTTTCACTTATCTCTAATGAAAACCTAAAGTCAAATGCATAAATGATGATTCTAAAAATTCTTTTCACTTATCTCTAATGGAAACCTAAAATGCATAAACATTTATTATTAACTTATTATATGTTAATCTTATTATTAGAAGACAATTTGCTTTTTATTTGACCATTGATGTATCATATAATATTAATTATTTTATCATTATTATCATGATTATTATATTTATTTAATTATTTCTTTTAATTAATTTAAGCTTAATAAAATATTGACAATAAAGTTGGTTCTAATTTAACTTTCAAGTCACTTTGTGTTAATTGTTCCTTTTATATTAGACTTATAAATATACATATATTCATATTATATAACAATTTATTATTAAATAAACAATTAATACTTAAATAAATCAAAAGCTAGCCATTCTTAATCTGAATCTTCTTTAACTAAAAAAAACTGATTTAATTAAATTTTGCAATTAATATCTAATAATTTGTAATGTAATAAATTCATAGATGAGTATTATAAAATTCTTCTCTCACAGTTTGGTCTCCCCCTTCCCACACGCAGTTCTCCTCCCTTTCTTCTCATTCGACTTGATCGTTAGAGATCGAGCGATCACTGTGCGCAGAGGATCTTCCTCCGTACTCCCCTCATATGCTGTGCATGCGATCTGTCTTCTACCCTTTCAAGGAGAGCTCCCTCTTTACAAAGCGATAACGGTCAACCTCTTTGACTCTTTTGGTCAGGGCTTGACACAACAGCGCAAACACTCGACGCCGCCGCCTCCCTCTTCCTCAATGCTCAAAATAGATGTCGTCACCTCCGGCTATGGGGATGCCCTAGTTTGTGTTGGTTGTCTCTCACACTCGCCGTCCCTCTCACCTGTTAAGTTCCTGCCTCTCCCTTCTGTACGGTTTCCCTACTCTCTTTTACTTCGGTTATTCATTTCCTCTCCCCAGGGTAATTGAAACGTATTTGCTCATATGTTTTTTGTTGTATTTCTGTTTCTTATTTTTTGAAGGACACTTCTAAATACTTCAAATAGAAAAAACATGTCAGTTTTTAAAACATCAAAAACGAGTTCCATTCTAGCCACTACCCACCTCGCCCACCGTCGGTCGGTGCCCGACGACACCACCTGCCTGCCAACACTTGGCCCCGCCGGCCTTCTGCTCCCTCTCGACAAAGGCCGCTCCGCCGCTGTCAGTCGCCGACCTTCTAATGCCAGTTGTTGTCCGTCGCCTTTGCCATGTCCGCGCTCGCTCAAAGGTAATGCTTTGTGTTGTGTGGAGCAAGGAAGACGTAGTATACGTCTTGGGTGGCAGAATTTAATACTGGAGCACAGATGGACCCAACTGTTTTATAAAAATTATAATTTTTTCTTAAGAAAATAGAAAATAACTAGTCAAATATGTTTTATATTTTTATTTTTTTAAAAACATATAAATCATAATAGTACCAAAAATATTTTCTAAAAACTGAAAAAGAAAAAACAAAGTAAAAATGAAACAGACTAAAAATAAAAACAAAAATAAAAAATAGATAGTGATCCCAAACAGGTCCTTAATAAAATATTGACAATAAAATTGAATTTCCTAATTTAACTTTCTAGTTACTTTATGTATTCTGTATCTTATCTATTAAACTTATAAATATACATACATTTATATTATGTAACAATTTATTATAAATAAACAACTAAAATTTAAATAAATCAAACCCTAACCATTCTTACTAAGGGTCTGTTTGGGGCAGCTGCAGCTTATCCAGCTTATCCTGATAATCTGGTGATAAACAGCTGATCCGGATAAGTTGTCTGTCTGTTTGGTTTGCGCGTTTAGAGAATAGCTGATTCTGGAAAAATGACAAATCTGCCCTTGTTTTGGATAAGCTGCAAAGAAAAAAAGAAGAAATTTTGAGCCTAAATTTTTTTTTTTCAGAATTGTTCAAGGTAAGCTTTACATTCATCAGATTAATTTTGCTTCAAAATATATGCATATATTAATTAATTTTGCTTCGAATTCTTCTTTGTAGAATTTTTAAGCTCTTGGAATTTCTATGAAGACAATCATCCATCAAGGGTAACTCATTTCTATCTACCTTTCATCACAGTGAGTGAGGCAAATGGAAGTAGAATTAAGCTTATAGGCTTCAAAATCAGCAATAATTGAATAACTAAAAAGTGTAAAAACATGTCGGGATGAAAAAAAATCAATCAAAAGCAAAGTAACAAACAGACAGTCCTCTGCATATCTTCCAATTCAAAGCCAAAATTTTTCACCAATTTTCTCAATTCAAAATCAACAAACCCACTTACCAAATGAGGAACACTTATTGACGCCTTCGAGAGTGACGACGACGGTGAGGATGAAGACGAAGGGCAAAAGAAAAGCAAGGACATGGTGATGTAACGTCCTAGGATGCCGAACAGGGAATCGGCTAAAGCATTAGTAGCAAATACAACATAGGATGCCGAACAGGGAATCGGGTGGGATCAATGAGGCGGGAATCGGCTAATGACGACGACGAGAGGGAGAGTAGCGATGGAGAAGCAGCTAGGGCAACGAGATCTCACGAGGGAGAAGAAGGGCACGAGAGGGATTTTTCCTAAATGCACTTCATCGAAGCGGGACGTGGGGTCGATCCCGCGTCCCGCTTCTCTTCAGAAATTAAGACCGGCGTTTTCAGCCCGCCCCCCAATCGCTCGAACCAAACGCTTATCCTGTGTTTTCAAAACGCCAGACGCCACAATAAGCTGCGCCAAACGCACCTACCTAAGAAACTTCATTAACTTAAAACCTTATCGGATTAATTTTATAATTAATAATTTATAATATAATAGTTTCATTAATGAGTATTATAAAATTCTTACCTCATGGTTCAGTTTATCCCCTTTTCACATGCACTCCTGCCTTTCATTTTCTTCAGCTGAATCGCTTGGGATGGAGCGATAACTGTGCGCAAAGGTTCTTCTCCCACACACACCTTTGTGCACCCGATTTGACTTCTACCCGTATATAGGAGAGCTCCCTCTCTACTTAGTCGCAACGCTCAATTTCTTCAACTCCTTGAGTTGTAGCTCGACACAACAATGCAAACACTCGGTGCCACAACCTCCCTCTTCCTTTTTGCTTGACAGAAACATTGTCATTCGTCGACGTCGTTACCTATAGCTATAGGGATGCCATAATTTGTGTCTGTCGCCTCTCACACTCGACTTGCCTGGTAAGTTTCTGCCTCCCTCATATGATAATTTATAAGGCGAACTTACCTCTTTGACTTCTGACCCTTCGCTTCGTCTCCCCTCTATTATGTTACCCGACTCCTCACTACCTCACTATTCTTTTCCTCTCCCCCGGGTAATTGAAACGGGATGTCACACTCCTTATCTACTATTATAAATATGTCATTTACTTTGTTTAGGGCTAGTTTTTGCTGAGTTTTCTGCTAAAATAGCTTCCAGCGTCCCCAGTTTTCTCTCTTAGGGCTATATCCGAGGATGAGTGGTGCTCTTGTTGTATTTCATTTTGAGGTGGTGATTATCCCTGACTTTAACATCCTTTGCAACCTATGTCATCCTTGTTGCGACCACTTGACAAGTTACTGTAGTTGTTCTTCCGCAGTCCTCTTTGCTACCTCTTTTAGACCTTCCTCCTGCCTGTCATGACCTACAACCAAACCTGAATTCTAGCCACAACTTTCTTGCCCCTCTCTAAATTCTAACCACACCTTTCCTAACTTTCCATATGGCCTCCTACAGCTCGCACCTGCTACTCCAACAACCAACTACCTCATCCAGCCCTTGGCCTTTCTCTCATCACTTAATTCCCTCCCATCCAACAGACGCTCTCCTGTCGTTGTTGCACCCACACCAACTCCTTCCCAATTACAACCACAACCCTGCTCCCATCAGCCTGTTGATTGCTACACCTTTCCACTGTCCTCCACAACCGCATCCTCCCATCTACCTAACTAATTGTCATCTAGTCAGTGGTCACCATCGTCATCCTCAATCTAGGGTGTTGCGTTTGTTGTTATTTTCTGTTTTGAAGAGTATTTGTTGTTACCTTTTGGGTTTTAGCAATAGTATTTCATTTATATTGTGGTTTGGGGTTAACTCGGGTATCATTTGGTATTATAGCTAGTCAAACCTTATTTCTATCGTAGAGTTTCTCAGCATCCGCCTTAGCCCCCCCAAAAAATTTTCTTTCATATCTTCAACTGCCTCTTCCAATTCCAAATCCCAATCATGTCATCATGAAGATACATGCTGGAATGTACTTGGGACAAGATACAGCGAGAGATTTGTCTGCTTCAACAGACACAGAGATTGATGATGGAACACATAGTAGAATACCCTCGACCTCAATCTGGAGAGTCCAAGGGGAGATAGGGACGAGGATCTGAATTCGTTTGATAGGACAGACGTCAGTGCTAAGTAATACAAGCCCCGTTGCTTCGAGATTCACCACCAGAGGAGGCCGAGGGAGGAGCCCTCATATGGAGGCACAGGAATTTCGACATCAATGTGGATTTATCAGAGTTCGACGGTTGTATGAATCTAAATGACTTTATTGACTGACTGCAACATGTTGAACGAACCTTTGATTATACAAAAGTTCAAGAAAATAAACGAGTAAAATTAAATCATCTCATCATGAGGATACATGCTGGAATGTACTCGGGACAAGATACAGCGAGAGATTCGTCTGCTTCAACAGACACAGAGATTGATGATGGAACACATAGTAGAATACCCTCGACCTCAATCTGGAGAGTCCAAGGGGAGATAGGGACGAGGATCTGAATTCATTTGATAGGACAGACGTCAGTGCTAAGTAATACAGGCCCCATTGCTTCGAGATTCACCACCAGAGGAGGCCGAGGGAGGAGCCCTCATATGGAGGCACAGGAATTTCGACATCAATGTGGATTTATCAGAGTTCGACGGTTGTATGAATCTAAATGACTTTATTGACTGACTGCAACATGTTGAACGAACCTTTGATTATACAAAAGTTCAAGAAAATAAACGAGTAAAATTACCAGCCATCAAGCTGAAGAAGAGCTCTTCCTTATGGTGGGAAAACTTGCAGAGACACAGGAAGAGAAAAGACAATGATAAAATTACCAAGTGGGAAAAGATGAGAAAATAGATGTAGAGGAAATATTTTCCACCTTATTACTGTCAAGATCTGTTTCCGAGACTCTACATCCTACAACAGAGAGACCTATCAGTGGAGTTCATTGTGTAGTTTGACGAGTTGCAAATGAAGTCGAGTTGATCGAGCCAGAGGAACACACCATAGCTAATTATTGGGTAGGTCTGAAGCCAGCTCTCAACAACGTGATGCAGTTGTTGTCCTATTATTCACCAAGAGATGTCTAGATCTTAGCCTTGAAGGTGGAGAGAGAAGAAACAAAGCAGAAAAGCACTACCAGGTAGGCAACCATTTGCGGTTGGAGTCAGCAGTAGGAGCCCATCTCAGAGAGTTGAGAAAACTGGTTCGGATAAGGACAAAACCACCTCGACTGAGAAGTAGCTTGAGAAGTGTAGCACGCCTACTACAACCCCCTCCAGAAAATACTTCAGATGCCATGAAATTGGCTACGTCGCCTCCAGCTACATGATGAGTTGAATGGTGTCTTTTATCGAGCAGTGTGCTGTGGAAGAGGTTAGCGATGAGGAAGCAACTTAGGAACTGTGGGAGTATTTGGAGCGAGATGTTCGTGGTTTAACGGTCCCTATAAATTGAGGATACGAGGTATCTACAGTGGCTTTGTCACAACATATTCTACACCTGTTGGATTGTGATCAGAATATATGTAGTCTCATCATCGATGGAGGGAGCAACAAGAATGTGACGTCTATGCAAATAGAGGCGAAATTGGGCCTCATGACGCAGAGGTATTTCCATCATCAGTCTTGAAAGTATGTTGAAAAATAACTTGTTTGCAACTAAACAAGAAGTCAAGATTTGGATTGTCATGAAGCTGATGTTGCCAATGCCGCTTGTCCATAGTCATCTGGAAGTAGTCCATAACATTTGAATTGTCTCTCTCTCTAATAGTACCATGGCACTCGGTCAGTCAGTCTTCAACTAACTTGGAGAGTGATAAAACTACCATCCTTTCCACTTGTCTGTTATCCCAATGGCCTTCACTCGTAGTCTTGAGGAGCTCCCCCATATTCTTGCCTTTCTCGATGATAAGAAAGCACCGTCGACATTCGCCATGATACAATCTGGATGGGAAGGAGGGGGGG
>NW_018239809.1:0-11509 GCF_001263595.1 Phalaenopsis equestris | reverse complement strand
CTACTCCTCCAACACCCAACTACCTCATCCAGCCCTTGGCCTTTCTCTCATCACTTAATTCCCTCCCATCCAACAGACGCTCTCCTGTTGTTGTTGCACCCACACCAACTCCTTCCCAATTACAACCACAACCCTGCTCCCATCAGCCTGTTGATTGCTACACCTTTCCACTGTCCTCCACAACCGCATCCTCCCATCTACCTAACTAATTGTCATCTAGTCAGTGGTCACCATCGTCATCCTCAATCTAGGGTGTTGCGTTTGTTGTTATTTTCTGTTTTGAAGAGTATTTGTTGTTACCTTTTGGGTTTTAGCAATAGTATTTCATTTATATTGTGGTTTGGGGTTAACTCGGGTATCATTTGGTATTATAGCTAGTCAAACCTTATTTCTATCGTAGAGTTTCTCAGCATCCGCCTTAGCCCCCCCAAAAAATTTTCTTTCATATCTTCAACTGCCTCTTCCAATTCCAAATCCCAATCATGTCATCATGAAGATACATGCTGGAATGTACTTGGGACAAGATACAGCGAGAGATTTGTCTGCTTCAACAGACACAGAGATTGATGATGGAACACATAGTAGAATACCCTCGACCTCAATCTGGAGAGTCCAAGGGGAGATAGGGACGAGGATCTGAATTCGTTTGATAGGACAGACGTCAGTGCTAAGTAATACAAGCCCCGTTGCTTCGAGATTCACCACCAGAGGAGGCCGAGGGAGGAGCCCTCATATGGAGGCACAGGAATTTCGACATCAATGTGGATTTATCAGAGTTCGACGGTTGTATGAATCTAAATGACTTTATTGACTGACTGCAACATGTTGAACGAACCTTTGATTATACAAAAGTTCAAGAAAATAAACGAGTAAAATTACCAGCCATCAAGCTGAAGAAGAGCTCTTCCTTATGGTGGGAAAACTTTGCAGAGACATAGGAAGAGAAAAGACAATGATAAAATTATCAAGTGGGAAAAGATGAGAAAATAGATGCAGAGGAAATATCTTCCACCTTATTACTGTCAAGATATGTTTCCGAGACTCTACATCCTACAACAGAGAGACCTATCAGTGGAGTTCATTGTGTAGTTCGACGAGTTGCAAATGAAGTCGAGTTGATCGAGCCAGAGGAACACACCATAGCTAATTATTGGGTAGGTCTGAAGCCAGCTCTCAGCAACGTGATGCAGTTGTTGTCCTATTATTCACCAAGAGATGTCTAGATCTTAGCCTTGAAGGTGGAGAGAGAAGAAACAAAACAGAAAAGCACTACCAGGTAGGCAACCATTTGCGGTTGGAGTCAGCAGTAGGAGCCCATCTCAGAGAGTTGAGAAAACTGGTTCGGATAAGGACAAAACCACCTCGACTGAGAAGTAGCTTGAGAAGTGTAGCACGCCTACTACAACCCCCTCCAGAAAATACTTCAGATGCCATGAAATTGGCTACGTCGCCTCCAGCTACATGATGAGTTGAATGGTGTCTTTTATCGAGCAGTGTGCTGTGGAAGAGGTTAGCGATGAGGAAGCAACTTAGGAACTGTGGGAGTATTTGGAGCGAGATGTTCGTGGTTTAACGGTCCCTATAAATTGAGGATACGAGGTATCTACAGTGGCTTTGTCACAACATATTCTACACCTGTTGGATTGTGATCAGAATATATGTAGTCTCATCATCGATGGAGGGAGCAACAAGAATGTGACGTCTATGCAAATAGAGGCGAAATTGGGCCTCATGACGCAGAGGTATTTCCATCATCAGTCTTGAAAGTATGTTGAAAAATAACTTGTTTGCAACTAAACAAGAAGTCAAGATTTGGATTGTCATGAAGCTGATGTTGCCAATGCCGCTTGTCCATAGTCATCTGGAAGTAGTCCATAACATTTGAATTGTCTCTCTCTCTAATAGTACCATGGCACTCGGTCAGTCAGTCTTCAACTAACTTGGAGAGTGATAAAACTACCATCCTTTCCACTTGTCTGTTATCCCAATGGCCTTCACTCGTAGTCTTGAGGAGCTCCCCCATATTCTTGCCTTTCTCGATGATAAGAAAGCACCGTCGACATTCGCCATGATACAATCGTGTGTGTGTGGTAAGTGTGGAAAGCAGCCCGGAGTTCTGATTAAAACCCCACACCCTACTGCTCCCAGATTGGATAGAGGTGGGGGTTACCATAAATTTCAAGAAAATTGGAGGCAATCTATGTAGGTGTGCTGTGAGCTCTCCCATGCTTCTTTGCATTCCTTGCACGCCAACAAAGATATACCGCATTGCAAAACTTGCGCACCAGAGGAGTAACATTTCTATTAACCTGTGTGAGCATCTTGAGAGCCTCCTTAAAATTTTGGTGGGTAGGTGTGGGAAATCCTGTAACATTTCTATTAACCTGTGTGAGCATCTTGAGAAAATTTTGGTGGGTAGGTGTGGGAAATCCCTAAAGTCGAAGCTTTTCTAAAACTGCACCGAAAAACGAACGGTTTGTAGTAATATGCATTTTCTTCTCCACTCTTGGGCATCCCCAAGGGCATTGAAGGGATTCAGAAAGTACTCTGCAATCAAGCCACTTGTTGGTAGGAACGACATCATGGCTTAAGCGGCACCAGAATATCTTCTCTCTAGGCCTGAGTTTAAGATTATCGAGCCATGCGTGGGTTTCATCAAGCTAATTGAACCTAGCGTAAAAAACCATAGCAGTTATAGATTTTCTAAAGCTGAAATCTCTATTCTGGCATGTCCCGTGGCTGGTTCTGAAGAATGGGTATTCCGAGAATAATATTGCATAGTTCATCCTCATACAGATTTCACAAAATTTCTTTATCACAAAGAAGGTTGGCAATCTAAAGGTTTTCACAACTGGAAGAATTCACAAAAGAAGACCAACTGTCAAAGAATGCCATCCCAAACCCAAGCTTGTGATAAAACATTAATGTCTCCCATCCACCCCCTTTCAATGAATAATGCTATTTAGGCTAACAACCCCATTGTAGATAATGTTCCAAGAAAGGGAGTCACTCCTTTGGTTGTCGAAAGTCTACACATTACGCCCATATTTGTAGGCCAAGTCAGTTTGTGAAATGAAGTACCAGGCGAGTTTGGCCCGGAGAGGTCTTTTCCACCCCTTAGTACCATGAAATCCAAGTCCCTAGAGCTTAATTGGCTTGCAAATGTCCCTCCAAGAAATGTAGTGTAATTTTTTTTGAGCACGTTCTTTCACCTAAAGTTTCTGCCGTGTTTTTTGTGCTCCAAGGAAACACCCTTAGGGAGGTTAGTAATGCATAATGAGATACATGGGAGGAATAAGATAAGCACTTCTAAGAAGTGTAATCCGCCCGACAAGAGAGAGATGATGAATGCCCCAAGGATTAATTTTCTGGCTGCATTAGTGAGGAACTTGATATAATCAGACTTGATATGCTTCCTTTGAGCACACATTATACCCATGTAGATGATCTCATCCACTTTCCAAAGTTGAAGCATTCTAGCTAGCTTCCATTTCTTCAGTTTGCAGTACATTTGTTGAAAAAAATCATATACTTGTCTTTGTTTATACCCTAACCAGTTCACTCACAATAATTTCCAGTGATTTTAGCAATTAGTTTGGTAGTCGGGTTCATGAAAAGGAGCACATCATTGGTATAAAGGAGATGTGAGTCTCGGGTCATCCCTAGAGAGTTGGATCTTGATATTACTTGCACGTTGCGAAAGTGCCAACGAGAGTCGAGCAGAGATTAAACAAGTACGAGGAAAGTGGGCACCTCTATTGTATCCAGGCCGAACACTGCCCATTGATCAAGAGATATTTGGGTCGACAAACACACTGCATCATCAAATTAATGAACATGTCATAAAATCCGATAATCTTCATAACCTCCCCAAGGAATGACCAAGTCATTTTGTCATGTATTCCATACCAATTTTAAGTGCCATAAGCCTTGAGGTGACTGTGGCGTGCTTGAATTTGCTGATAATCTTTTGGACAGGCAAACAATATGGGGAGATTGATCTACCGAGAACGCATGCAACTTGCTCATCAGAAATGATAGACAGAAGAATTCCCTTGAGTCTATTAACAATAATCTTGGCGGAGATTTTGTAAATTGTTTGGCAAAGGCTTATTGGCCGAAAATGTGCATGAGAGATGACATTACTCGTTTTGGGGATCAAAACGACGAGAGTTTTTTACAATAACCCGGAATGGACCCGGAAACAAAAAAAACTTTTCACCGCTTTAATAACTTTTTTATTAGCAATCACCCATAACATTTAAAAAAAGATGTAGTGACCCCGTCAATACCAGGGGATTGGTTTCAGCCCATAGTGCGAATTGTAGTTCATATTTCCTCGTCCGTCACCTCCTCAATAAGCGTATCATTATACGATAATTTTAGGTGGGAAGCTATCCAAATTTGACCAATTTTTGAAGGGGCATTACACTTCTATTGGAATGAAAAAATTACTTAAAAGCTTCAACAATATTAGCATTCTCATTTTTATTATCACCATTAGCATCCACAATGCTGGAAATTCGATTGGATCTGTGTCAGGCCGAAGCCATAGCATTGAAATTGTTAGCGTTCAGGTCCCCATCGGTTAAAAATCTATTATTCGCTATTTGTTTCCACCAGGCTATGACATGGGCAAGCATGGCGTTGAGCTCATGAACCTTACTCTTCATGTTAGTCCAAATATCACTATTCAAACACTGCTCCATAATTTCATTAAGTTGGAGTGCAACAATCTCCTCTTCAAGTTGAGCTTTAAGATTCCCCAAGCTTCTGATTTTATTCTTGCTCCAAAAGAACAAAACCTTGAGGTGAGAGAGTACTTTCATTGCAAGATGTCTCGATTGGGAGACTACTGTAAGATAGGGTGCGGTGCGATGTGATACTCATGGATGTTTGCCACCTTTTATTGGAGAGACCGTGACAATTTTACAATTTTTTTAGGACTCAGCACGATTAATTTAGAAACACATACTCCTTCATTAAGGAGGGGAACCACATCGTCCTTCTTCCTTTGGTGGAGTTTGAGATCACCAGTGTCCTTGTCAACAAAAAAACCTTGGTGGGACTAGTTTTGGTGAAGATAAAGGATGATAGGACCGAGGCATTGAATCCAGACATCAGATAATCACGTCAGAGAACATTTCAGGACATCACAATCGATACCTTACCGCAATGACCACCATCATTTAAGGAGGTTCAGGTTTCCCTCACTTCAGATCTGGTTGAGCCAACCTTTGATTACTTTGGGAGGATTCAATTGTATACGCATGACACACAGACTCAATTCATCTATGTAATGGACCCCTAGGAGTATGGATCGATTGGATATATGCTTGCAAGTGGGGAAAAATACTCGGGTGCTTTCGGGGACGGTTAGCCACCAGTGGGATCTGGGTGCTTCCCGGACTGCGGTAGAAGATCTTTCAGCCTTGGGAGCTTGCAGCAACTCCATCACGATGAACGTGCAATCAGAAGTTTTGACAAATAAAGTCGAAGCTCCCCAACCCTAGGAGACTGATGCGGAGCTCTCCTAAACTGTCGGCTAGTCTAACTGGGATGGTTGGACCAGTTCAGGGAGGGAGGCAAGGGGGTCGACCGACAAAAATATTTGTTTTTAGGTTTGCCACCCAAGTCCTCGTTATTTACTATTGTAATTATGTTCTTTTCTTTGTTTAGGGTTAGTTTTTGCCGAGGTTTTTGTCAAGACAGCCGTTGACGTCTTTCGTTTTTCCTCTTAGGGCTGTATCCAAAGACGAGTGGCGTTGCGGCTGTATCTCTCTTTGCGGTTTTGATTATCCCCAATTTTCCCATCATCCGCGAACTTGGTCGTCCTTGCTGCACCCACTGAAGAACCTTCCACAATTGTTCTTCTATAGCCCTTGGCCTTTCTCCCGTTACTTAATTCCCTCCCATCCAACAAAGGCTCTCCTATTGTTGCTGCACCCTACATCAGCCCCTTCTTCCCAATGGCAGCCTCAGCCCTCCCCTCATCATCCAGCTCACTGTTACTCCTCTTTCTTCTGTTCTCTACCACTGCAACCTTGAAGCACCCAATTGACCGCCGTCCAGCCAATGGTCACCACCGCGTCTTCAACCTAGGTGTTGTGTTTGTTATCATTATTTCCTATTTTTAAGAGTATTCGTTGTAACCTTTTTGAATGTTAGAAATGATATTTTATTTCTATTGTGATTTGAGGTTAACTCGGGTATCAACGTTTCTATCCCTCATTCCCTCTTCTCTAAATCTATTTCATCTTCGTTCTTGAAATTTATTACTCTAGCACTCTTGTACGTACATTTTGTCTAGTTTTTTTTCTTTTTTTATTTTGCTACACTTCCTGTTGTTTCAGCTCTTAATATTCTTTTTGAATCAGTAACTTATCTTGAAATATTAACTCATCTTCCGCATTTGAAGAAGTCGTGCCACTTTCACCTCACTTTCATGTGGTATTATGATCTTAACTTGTCTTACCCAAGCACTTGATATAATGCCTGATTTATGATGACACTAATTTAAATGAAAGAGGGATGTGAATACTTTGAACTCTTTAAGAAGTATGCCAATTGTAGAGAAGTCTTCCAATGAAGTAAGAAAACTCACTTGAAACAAATATTTCAATGAAGTAAGAAAACTCACTTGAAACAGCTACAAAAATAAGCATATATTAATCCGTAGATCATAAAGTGCCAAAATAATCCTATGACTGTTTTCATAGGGTCATTTTAGTCCTAGAGTCTATAAAAGTATCAATTCCCAAGACACTTTTAATATCGGATGAAATGGCCCCTATGAAGGACTATTTCAGCCCAATTTAAGTAGTCCGGGAATTAATTTGGCACTTTTATTAACTTTGAGACTAAAATGATTCCATGTAAATAATCATAGGACTAAAGCACTTTACATGTAGAATACATATATTTTGTGCAATTGCAAGTCGAGCATTTTACTAGAATGAAGATATCAAAAAATTCTAAAAATGGTAGCTCTAGGCCACATCATAGAAGTATTAAAAAATTCATAAAAGAGGTAACTCGAGGAAAGTGCTTCTGTAACTTGGGATTGAGCACTTCTCAATAACAGGGACTATCGATTCACATTATTTTACTTTAGTCTTTAATAGAAAAATTATGCTGCATGAATTTAGCTATATGTGGCAGACGTTCTATAGCAAAAGGTTAAATTTTTAATGTTCTGTGAGATTTCACTGGTCGTAAGTTTTATGATATTACTTTTTTGTTAAATGAAAATACAACTTTAGATATAACTCCAAAAGGGAACTTAAGAGTGTTTACTTCTGTTGGTTTACTATATTTTATTTTATTTTATTTTTTGATTTTTCAGTTTCATCATTTGAAAGAGTTACTATATTTCTACAATTTATTTTTAAATTTATTATCATGACTTCTGTAGGAAACAAAGGAGCAATACCGGAATAAGAAGCTAGTTAATATTCTTTTACGTTTGCATCATGAAGTGAGGTGAAATTTACCTATTTATGTAATCTCATTCATTGCTGCATAATTTTAACATGGAACAATCTTTTTTCAGCCCAAAGCTAGCAGCATATGCAACAAGCTTCTCCTCGCACTATCCCCAACTTGGGCTTGGTTTTGGTGCTGTTTGTCATCTTGTTGCCTCTGTGCTTGCCTTTTGGCCAGTATTTGGTTGGATTCCTGGCTTATTCCACTGTCTTCTTGATAGTATTCAAGCTTCATCGTTATTACCTATGGGCCCGAAGGATGCATGTAGCATAATATGTCTGCTGGTATGTACACTCCTGCTTACATATCTTCTCTATCTGGCTGATGGCCAACTTTCCGTTGTTTGGCTTTATGTCAAATTCCGGAAAAAAAAATATTTTGACTAAGTTTTCTTCGATTTTATATTTGGTTGTTGTTTGGCTTTATGTCAAATTCCGGAAAAAAAAAATATTTTGACTAAGTTTTCTTCGACTTTTAGAGATGGCCAGTCATGATTTCCTTAAATTGTTTATGTGACTCTTATTCTTTATTGGCAAAGAGTGATCTTTTTCCTGAAGAAGGAATTTGGCTGTGGAATTATGGAATACCTCCGTTGAGCGTTCTTAGCATGTTGACCATAGAGACAGTTCTAGGACCTGAAGTGGAAAAAGATATCCACTGGTACTTACAACCTGAGCACCTTGCTGTGCTGCTTGTTCGGTTGACTCCTCTGCTTGAAAGGATTGCACAGATTGTCCTGCATTTTTCTTTCACTGTACGTGTTCTTTTCTCATGCAGAGTTCCACATATATTTTATAAACTATATTTTCACTTTAATTCTTTCTAAGCAGACATTAGTGGTCATAAAAGACATGCTTCGTGTCTTCATAGTTCGAGTTGCTTTCCAAAGACCTGAATGTGCAGATGTCCTACTGAGGCCTTTAATTTCTTGGATTGACCAGACCATTAATGAATTGAGCCTCTCAGATGCTGATATTTTTAAGGTTATTTCTTTTGACTGTGTTTTTTTTCAACAAATTGAATAGTGCACCAAAAATCTATTTCTTTTTTATTCAGATATATCGATCACTTGACTTCATTGCTAGTTTGTTAGAGCATCCACATGCAAAGGTTAGATAAATAATAAACCTTTTTAATGCGACATTTGACTGGTGCCTATGTTTATTTATTTAATAGTTGGAGTATGTTTTGGCACTTTTCGTTGGCCAGATATTGTTATTGAAGATAACTACTGTCAGAGTTCTTGTGAAAGCTCTCAAGCGATGTAGTGATGAATGCATCGTTGATGGGAATTTTTATTTTGACAACAAAGTTGTTAAGAAAGCAACTTTCTTTTCTTGCTGGTGCATGCCTCTCTTGAAATCTCTGGCTCTACTTTTTGACCCTCGGACAAACAGAAAGCTTGATAGTATGCACAATGCGTAAGTATTGCTTATTTTTTCTAATCTTTATCTACTTAGTTTGAAGTTGTAACAAGGCTTTTCCTTTCAATTGAATAGATGCTCTGTGGGGGATATTGGCGTTGAAGATAGCTGTTTGATTTGGCATCAACTTATTAGGCTATGTCAGGTAAATTGAAAAGTTAAGATTTTTTTAACACTTAGCGTACTAGTAAATATCCTGAAATTTTCTTTTTATTAAAAAAAAAAACTTGGCTGCTCATTGTTAATGTTCTTTTCTTCATTTTCATTAATAGACTGAGATCAAGCCATAATCAATTTTTAAAATGAATGCTTTAAAACGAAGAAATAAAGAAAATTAACAATTAATTAGAGCTTTTTAAATTTAAGAAGTTAAAATAAAAAAAATTGAAATATTTCAAAAGATAAAATTGTTGTATTACTTGAATCCGCTTAAAATAACTTACTAAAAATTATTGAAGTTAGTAAAATTAATTTTATTTTGCTACTTTAAGAATGACAGAGGTAGACCTAAGAAGACTTGGGCATATTGTATATAAAATGATCTAAATTTATTAGAAATAAATGAAAATATGACACTAAATAGGGCACAATGGAGAAAAAGGATTCATGTAGCCGACCCCAATTAGTGGGATAAGAGTTTTTTTTTGTATGAAATTAAATGACTATAATAATGGAGTCTAAATCAAATTACCATATTAATTAAAGAGATAGTAATAGATATGTTTGTAGAAAATCCAAGTAAGCTAATTAAGTTTAATCAATAATGTATTAAATAAAAAAGATCAATTTAAATTACGACCTTAGAATTAAAAAGAAAAAGTATATCAACATATATTAAATTAAATGGTATTTAAATATTAGTTAAACTAACCAAAAAATTAGTTATAAAAAACATATTTAATAAATTAGTATTCAAGCTGAATTTAATTCACTAATCTTGCAAGACTTAAATTGCACCTGTCGCTGTAGTTCCTTGTAATCCACAGGCCTCAAATTAAAGGCGGGCCGATTCGACAATACTAATGTTGTTATAAGGCCTATGGCATCTTGAATGTCTCTTAGTGGCGGTAACCCCTCCGGAAGATTTTCGGTCATGACATTTTGGAAGACTTGTAGTAGTGGCTACAGAGTGCTGATACCTCACTCTTCTCCTCTATTCCCTCTAGAAGGGCTAATGCTAGTGCCACTGCGGCATCTCGAACTGACTGCTGGAAGATGACCCGAGGGACTAATGCTTCGTTTGTATCGCCTCTGACTTGTGCACCCTTAACAGGTAACAGGATGATGTGTTTTTCATCCGTAAGTATTCTTGATGCCGTCATACCGAATCTTGCGGTCGGATTGCCAAGGCTTACCGAATAGAATGTGGCAGGCGTCCATCAGAACCACTTTGCACTAGACTTGCTCCTATAGCTGATCTCCAATCTAGAATTCGACCAGGTACTATTGATCCACACATCTCATTTCCCCTTTTCAGTCATGTAAGAGAATTTGACTGGGGATGCTTCTGCGTGTCAAACCCTAAATTCATCACCTTTAGCGTGGACAACATATTCTCACAACTCCCACAGTCGATGATTAAAATGCAAACCTTGCCTTTGATGATGCACACTTGGTGCGAAAGATACTATGTCTCAAACATGATTGATTTAGTTGTGGCTCTTACTGCAAAACATGTGGTATGACTAGCGGTTCTCCCTAGTCGCCATGGAACTGGAGTTCCTTCTTAGGGCTATCCTCCGACTCCTTGTCTACCTCCCCGATGACGCTCTGATTTGTGATTGTGATGACTCGAATCGTGGGGCAGTTGGAGGCTATGTGGCCATAGCCGTGACATCTGAAACACTTCTTGGTGAGTACGGTATTGGAGGAGCTGCATTTCTTCTACTTCTTCCCACTCTGATCCAGCTTGTCATTTCCTTGTTCTGGCTTGCTAGTTCCACTCGAAGTACCCTTGTCGGTTGTGGTAGTTGTAGGTGATTGCCTGATTGAAGGTTTCTGCCTGAAGAACGATTGTTGTTTGCTCTGCTTCTATTTTCTTTTGACTTTGAAGGCTAGAATCTGAACATCCCCTAGTGTGCAATATAGTTGTAGCTATATCGCATTGCTAATAGCGGGTTTCTGACGTCCAAGGTAATGGGATACAATGTGCTCTTCTAGCTCAGTTAGTTCGTGTTTCATATGTAAGTGGTCGAACTGAGCTGTGAACTCCTCCACGAAAAAGTCTTGCTGGTGTAGATTGTAGACATATCCTGGCGGTAATGAGGTGGAAGATATTTCTTCTGCATGGCTTACTTCATCTTCTCTCATTTGATAATCTTATTGTTTCTTTTTATTTTCTTCTGTTTTTATAAGTTCTCCCACAGCAAGGAGACACTTTTCTTCAACTTAATAGTAGCTAATTTGACGCTCATCATCTGACACATCTTTATACTCGAAGATCTGTCAACCAATTATAGCCTATCAATAAACTCTTCTGGTTCCATACCTCTGTCAAACTCTTGTAGGTCCATCTTAATGCCAAAGTCTCGATAACCTTCATATGTAGCCTTTTCTCTCGGCCTCCTTTGATGTGAGATTCCAAAACGACATGACCGGTA
>NW_018239808.1:0-810 GCF_001263595.1 Phalaenopsis equestris | reverse complement strand
CTAAATTAAGATGTCTCTATTGAATGATCGGGAATTCCTCGGACGAGGTAACCTACGGTTGCTAACAAGGCTTATCACGGTTTAAATGAAATTATGGAACTCATTAAGTTGGGTTTAGTAAGTTCATTTGGACTAAGTGAATCCAATAGAAAATAGTGATGCCGGAACGAGGGAACCGTAGGATCCTAACCGGTGTCGCTCTAATCATTTAACATGCCCCATAATGTTTAAAGAACTACAACCATAGGTCATCTGATTTGACATCATAACTTAACACCCTAGAAAACTTAAACTCGTGACGACGAGGAGCTTGGAGCTAGCACTGTGGGCAGCACGGTTATTTTCAACAGAAAAACTTGTTTTCCCCAGGTAAACTAATTTCCTTCTTCAGAATTAAACAAGTTATAGGATTTCGAGGTTGTTTGTTTATGCACTATAAATCCTCACCTCATCTTTAGGCTTTTGTACAGCTATGTTGTACAATATAAGTCTTAACTCGTCTTAGGATTTTGAGGTTGTCGTTCGTCACGACCTAAATCCTCACATCTTCCAGGTTATTTGTGTGATTGTTTCACACAAATATAAGCCCTAAATTAATAAAATTGGCAGGATGAAACATTCAAATAATTTCTCCTCTAAATTGAAGTTAAACAATATGATAGACTGGGAAGTCATCGAGGTTCTCCTCCGGATCTATGACATCCCCTAGTTTCTCCTCCTTTGGATTCTAAAAATAAAATATTTCAAACTTGAACCAATCCCTTTTCACACCTAGTTTGTTCGATTTCGTTGAAAAGTCCTATTCTTTTG
>NW_018239807.1:0-942 GCF_001263595.1 Phalaenopsis equestris | reverse complement strand
CTGAAAGAATTAGAAAGTTTTGAAAGTTCTCATTTTGGTAGTTAGTTCGGAGAGATTTTCAGACACCACTTTTACTTTTATTTTATCATTTTTGTTAATTTATTTTGAATGATTGTAAAGAGAAGAGCATCAAAGGAACTTCAAGAGTTTGGTGGAGGACTTAAGATAAGTTTTTATTTTTTTGTTTTGAGCCTACTTTTGGTTTTAATTGAAACTTTTTGTGGGTTTGACAATGATTTCTTCTTTAAACTAAAGTGTAGTTTTGTTTTCTCCATGGATTCTGAACAGTTTTCTTTATCTTTTTTCTTAAAATGATAAGTAATTAAGTTTTGGATGGAAGTTGTGGAAAGTATTGATCTTCAATGATAGAAGAAGTTGAGATTATTTAAATCCATGCACTTCATTTATATCTTGATTTGGCCAATCCAGATGTTAAAATTTATTGTGAGAATATGTAAGAATCGGGATGGTATTGTCTCAGTCAAGAATTAGAAAGAATCACATGAGGTTGTATGAATGAGAATGTAATTCACATGATTTAGGACAAATAAATAGGGAAATAATCATTGAAGGATGTAGAGTTAGAGGACTTTAAGTTAGAGGACTTTAAAGTGACAGTTTAAAGCCCCCAACTTGGTTTATTGTTTTAGGTTCTGATATGAGATCTTAGCCCCTAGGTGGAGGGAATTGAGGGAACTTTAGAGTGAGAGCTAGTATTTTTCTTGTCTAGCAAGTCTTCAGAACTATTCAAACTTTAAATTAGCCAATGTTCTTTATAGCATTTCTAGTAAGGGTAAAGAGTACTTTTGCTTCTATTTGGCACAACACAATTTGAATACTTCCATAAGAGAATTACTATACTTATTATTGATTCAAAACAAAAAGAATGATATTTTCATATTTAGTATTTTTCTTCTACAAAATCTCTAGTTATCTTTTTAA
>NW_018239806.1:0-2781 GCF_001263595.1 Phalaenopsis equestris | reverse complement strand
CTTGAAATATGAGAGTAGGGTGTCGTGTGATACGCCAAAAATATATTATTTTTAATGCTATATTTTATGATTATATCACACTTTAAAGGTATTTTTCTTGTGTATTTGGTTGTATATACATCAAATTGAAGAATTTGGAATGATTAGAACAAAAGGAACAAAAATGGACCAAAATATAGCAAACCGGAGCAAATCGGGTCGAACCGGGGCACACCGGAGCCAAGGGGAGCAAAACTGGGCATGTAAGTGCCTCTATCTGGCACTTAAGCACCCAAATATGGGACTCAGGTGCCACCAGATAGAGAGGGGCCGCTTAAGCGCACAAAAATTGGCGCTTAGGCGCCAAAGACGGTTTTCAACATATCTTCTAGAATGTACAACGAATTTGGACAATTTTTGAAGCATTGCTTCGTGTGTCTCTTGAAAAATTCATTGGAAATGAGAAAAGGGACTTTCTAGAAGAATTTGGGGTGGTTATATTGAGTTATGAAGAGTTACTTGAGGCACCATTATGGAAGATTCATTGAATTTGTACATTTTTTAAGAGACACTTAAGCATCTCTTGGAAAATTATAAAAAAGGCTTGGAAATGTTTTTGAAATAACTCTTGGACTCTTGAATCAATTGAAAAGGGAAAATAAGGCTTGGAGAAGAAGAAGAAAGCTTGGGCGTGAGCCCCAAGTGGGGTGACAAGGTGAGAGAGAAAGAGAGGGAGTGAGAGATTTCTTCTTTTCTTTTCACTTTGTTCTTGGAGAGGACTGTAAGGAGATTGCTTGTGCTATACAAGGAGAGATTGATTTACATTAGAGATAAGTATTTTCATTGTATTTTGATTTGAATTTAGTACTTTGTTTGTATGGTTTTGAAGTCTAGTTCAATGAAAAGTTCTTGTTGTTTCTCCTTGTGTAGTGAGTAGTTTTCTTTATTCTTCCCTCTTACAATGAATTAATATGCATGTGTGGGATATAGAATTGAGTAGAGTGAGAATATATTGTGATGGTTTTAATTTGTTCTTTATTTACATGTAAACTTGATCAACTTGCATGTTAAAATCTGTTGTGGAAACATGTAAGATCCGGGATGGTGTTGTCTCAATCAGCTGTGGTAGAATCACATGAGATTGTATGGATGAGAATGTAGTCCATATAGTTGAGTGCAAATAAATAGGTAAATAATCTTTAATGGGTGTAGAATTAGAGGACTTTAGAGTGACAAGCTAAAGCCTCCTAATTTGGTTTATTATTTTAGGTTTTGATGTGAGATGCTAGCCTCCAGGTGGAGGGATAAGAGGGAACTCTAGAGTGAGAGCTAGTATCTTCATTGCCTAATCCGTCTTCAGAACTATTCAAACTTTAGAATAACTAATATTTTTTATAGCATATCTCGTAAGGGTAAAGAATATAATTGCTCCTATTTGTCACAATCTCTCTCACTACTTGTTTTGCTTTTACACATATCATTAATTTCATTGTATGAGGAAGAGTATTCTTAATATTGTAAACGCCACTTTTTGTTTTTTATTAAGTATTTTAGTTTAGAAGTAAAAGTTGTATTGTAGTGATAATTGTAGGATATAATCAAAACCAAACCTTTATCGACCTTCCAAGCTAGGGTGTGTTATTTTAAACTAGAACTTCATTTGATAGCCACTGTTATTAACCTCGATCTATGTGGGATCGATATTCGAGGCTTAATCAGAAAGCCCTATATTACTTGATAACGATACGTATACTTGCATAAAATCCCTAAAAATATAATTGAAATCTTACTTTGCTTAGGATCAAGTTTGGGGTCAAGTTTTTGTTGCCATTACATGGGATTAAAATTTTCAAGTAGTGGTGTCAACTTCATAAATCCTTACATATAAAAAATATTGGGATCAAGTTTTTGGCACCATTGTGGGGGATTAATATCTTCAAGTAGTCTTGTCAACTTCATAAATCCTTACATATAAAAAATATCAGTATCAAGTTTTTGGTGCCTTGCCGGTGATCGCAACGATTGATCTTGACTTTTAGGAAAATTGTAGTTGAAGTAATTAGGATTAGACTTGAAAAATTGTATTGTCGTAAAAACTATTTTTGTGTGAAAGGTGTTTTATTTTGTATGAAAAAGCGCTATGAAAAAACTATTTGAGTGAAAAATAAGGTATTTGTGAAAATATTTTGTTGTGTTGAATATCTTTTTTGTTCTATTTGTGTGTTTTTTGTTGCGTTGTGTATGCAACATAAAGGATCTAAAGGACTTTTGCCTTATGATCCTGAGTTAAAAAAAGGAAAAAATTCAAAAAACAAAAAGGACTTGAAAAGCTAGAAATGGAAATGGAAAACACTCAAAAATTGAACCACGAACAGTAGGAAGTTCAATAACTTGAAAAATCATCATAAACCATTGAGGGATTATTTAAATCCAATGATAGAAAAAATTCACTTAAGTATACGAACCCCGATCATAGAAGCTGACTTATTTGAAGTAAATCCAGCAATTATCCAACTGGTGCAGAATAACCAGTTTGGGGGAACTCCTTCCGAGGATCTGTATTTACAATTATCAAGTTTTCAAGAACTTTGTGCTACATTTCATTATAATGGCATGTCCGACGATGATGTTAGACTAAGGTTTTTTTCTTTTCTCACTAATGGATAAGGCTAAAATGTGGTTATACTCATTAGCACCTGGCTCTATTAAAAATTGGGAGGAGTTAACTCAGAAATTTCTAGCTAAGTATTTTCCACCTTCAAAGACGATTGAACTTAGAAACGATATTATCTCATTTTGTCA
>NW_018239805.1:0-349 GCF_001263595.1 Phalaenopsis equestris | reverse complement strand
TCGTCACAGTACCCTCAGAAATAGAGCAGTCAATCTAACCAAAGGCTGTCTCAGGAGGGATCACCTCGAACAACGGGTAAAAGAATAAGAATATCCCTGTTAGAGTAAAAGAATATCCCTGTTAGAGCGAAAGAAAGTTGTTTACTCCTTCAAAGATGAAGCTGTACCTAAAATATTCAAAAACTTGATGAAGAAACCAGAATTCAAACTGCGTGATCCAAAGCAACTCGAAGAGGTAGATAAGAAGAATGGACCAAATTATTACCCATACCACCTGTTACTTGGACACACTATAAACAAATGCTTCATCTTTGAAGACTGGCTTGAGAAGAACCTCAAGGAAGAAAAT
>NW_018239804.1:0-1401 GCF_001263595.1 Phalaenopsis equestris | reverse complement strand
AAAATAGTGGTATTTTTTATGTGATATGAAAGTTTTAGGTGGTATAAATGTGAAAAAAGCAAAGTTTAGATGTTAGATATGTCAAAACAAAAGAATTCTGTGGTAATGTACCCCCGTTTTTTTTTCCTGTTTTCTAATGCTGTCACAAGAACTTTAGGGCTTTTATGATTTGTCTATTTCGATAAGCTAAGCGAGCAATATGGAATTTAAATTTTTTAAGCGAAGTTGAACCATTTTATCAACCAAAACAGTTAGGTGGAATAAACTCAATAATTTTGTAATGATAATTAGGAGCTTAAGTTTCAATAAGTTTTTTAGTCAAGTCTAATAATACCGCTTTTGCTAACAAACTTATAATCTGTCGTGAACATAGAATGATTAGCATTAACTGATTGAATTTAGAAAATAATTTGTAAGACACTCAAATGGAAATCAATGACTTTGTACGGATTACGTAGGTGCATTAATTTCAAGAATTTAGGCAGAATTAGAGAAATTCCATGAAGATATTGTAAAGGTGTGGACTTAGCCAAAACTGTTCATTATCCCAATTATTTATGGTCTTTATCATATCAATTCTTATTTTTCATTTATTTATGTTGAGTAATGTCTAAGGCGGTAAACATATTCTCATAAATCAATCTGAATAACTTCTATTCATTAAACTTCACATTTGATATTTTTTCTTTCTAATCATTTGCTGTTTATTTTATCGACTTATGTGTGTATATTTTTCTTTTTGCTTTACATGCCATAGCTTCTATGTCTTATTTTAATCACCTTATCTTTAATAGATGTCACTTAAAATTTTTAGATTTCTCGGGTCTATTATGCAAAGTGATGGTGATATAGATGGGGATGTTATTAGTACAATTCAAGTTGGATGGTTGAAGTTGAGGAATGCATTGGGCCTATTGTGTAATAGAAAAGTATTGCTTAGATTTGAAGAAAATTTTATAAGATGGTGGTGAGACCTATAATATTTTATGACGCAGAATGTTGGCCTATAAAAGAGAATCATAAAACTAGGTTAAGTATTGCTGAGATGGAATGCTTAGATGGATGTGTGATTTTACACTTAGAGACAAAATTCAAAACAAAATATATCCGTGAAAGGATTGGTGAGGGTTGATGTAGCTCCAACGGTAGACAAGAGTTAAGAGGGTCTTCTTTTAGATAGTTTGGTCATATTAAATGTCGACCACATGTTGATCCAAATGTTTTATATTCAACTTTTGTCAAGAAAGGTAGAGATAGACCTAAAAAGACTTGGGCATGTTGTATAAAAAATTATCATAATTTATTAGAATTGAATGGAAATATGATACTCAATAGGACACAATGAAGAAAAAGGATTCTGATAGCGGACTCCACTTAGTGGGATAAAATCTTCTTGTTTTT
>NW_018239803.1:0-862 GCF_001263595.1 Phalaenopsis equestris | reverse complement strand
TGCAATCTGCTGGAATTATGCCCCATTGGACCATCGGTGTGATCAACCATTTTATCATGGGTGGCATTGGCTCCACCTGCTCATGTTGTAAAATTCCTGGAAGATTTCCTTGTCGATCTATCTTATAATTATAACAGTAGCCGCATTGTATCGTAATGCGATCCTTGCCTCTCATCTATTTTTTGGGTTTGGAATACGTTCTTCCGGATAGCAGTCCTGCTTTGCCTTTGATTTGGAGGTCGAACACTCAATTAAGTACTTCTTGTTGCTCTGTAAGAGAAAAGACCTCTGTATATAATTCCAATCCCTCCAGAATATTAACATAGTCTCCATCGACTATTTCAAAATGTTGGAAAACATTGCATTTAACTTTATGTATTTTTGCAAGCTCGACTTTGTTTGGATATGCTGGATAACGGGCTTCATCATTTAACCAATTATTAATGATTGGTTGCCATGTTAATGGTGATATTATTTCCACCGGATTATACTCCTCAATTTGAATTGGCACATGAAAAATGTCCCATGGATGATGTTGAAGTGTGTTTGTACCATCGATCGGCAAATCATCATATCTTATCAATTCATTGGCTGATGAGTAATCATCATAATTACCATATTGTCCCAGATGTAAGACATTGCAACCTGGGCATTCTACAAAGGCTCCTGTAGAATGTCCTTGTTCAAGTGTTGCAGAATGGCAAGTGGAACAAACCGAACTGGAATTGGAGTGAATCCATGCTGGTGATGGTTCCGGACGTTGTACTCATTGTACTTCATCCTCTGTCAACGAAAGAATGTCAGAAGACTCCCTCATGTCGACATTTTACATGTATCCTTCCGGGATCGCAAATAACTTTGC
>NW_018239802.1:0-1177 GCF_001263595.1 Phalaenopsis equestris | reverse complement strand
AAAGTGAATGGTCATAGACTGAAATTTTACTTTTTCATGACCAACTTAAAATAAATGATTTTATGATGTTGGGTTAACCAGAATAAGCACTAGTTACGTCGGGTTAACTACGTTAAACCAAGCGCTCTATGGGAGGCAACCCATAGTTATTAGTGTGTTTATTTTTATTGTTATGTTATTAAGTGTGATTTAGAAAATTCTGGTAGTAATTTTTATTATATATTAATTTAGTGATTATTCTAAGACCTTTAAAGATGACTTAGACATGTTAGAACTAATATTTAAATGTTAAGTTGGCCTGTGCTTAATTGAGCACTGGAGCTTAAGCGCTAATATCCGATGCTTAAGTGCGGCAGTTTAAAAACATGTGTGAATTTTGGTTTGGAGAAGTTTTAACTGAGATTTGGTTGGCTTGAATGTGGGAGAGAGGTCTAAGACGTGCCTAAGTGTTATAGGAAGAGTTTGGAGCCTAAAAATAGAAGGGTTATGTAAGGATTTTTATCAAAATTCAATTTTAACCCTAAATCCTAAGTGAAAAAGAGAGATTTTTGGAAAAATGTCATCTTGGGAGAGTGATTTGACGAAGAAGGAGTAGGCAATGAGGAAGAAATTGATTAATTATAGTGCGCAAAAGTTATACAGCGGTTTCCTCACCGTGAGCATCGAATGGATAGCGGAGAAAATCACTAAGATTGAGACTGACATGGCTTCAATTGAAGCAAAAGTGATGGAAGTTAACACGCATATGAATCACATGTGATGGAAACTTAAAATATGGTTTAGCCATACTAATTTTATAGAAGAAGCAGACAAGGCTATGTATCTAAGGAACAAGTTTAACGAAGAAGATTCAACTAGAGTAATTAGTCATCGTCCGTTCTTTCATATATACATTCTGAATGCTGAAGGAGAAGCCAGGATTTGTTCCATTGACTAGAGAATGGAATTAAGTTTGTAGTTTAGTGTTTGTGTGTTTAGTCTTTATTTAATGTTAAGTGTGTTTAGTTTGTTGTTATGTGATAATTGTGTATTTTTTGTGTTAGGTGATTTCTCATCCAAGACTATTTGATTGAGTATTTATGTAAAAAAAATATTTGTAATTGTTCGTGAATGAAAATAAGTGTTTTGTTTGTGTGAAATTCTGTGTTATTATGTGTTGAATCAAATTAGTTAAGAT
>NW_018239801.1:0-837 GCF_001263595.1 Phalaenopsis equestris | reverse complement strand
AGGTTCTGGGTAGATTTGAAGATTGTCCTTGTTGAACAGACCTCGGCGCATATTGTCAATCCTGAGGCTGAGAATGCTGAGGCACATACTGCTGATTGGGTTGGGGATACTGAGGTGGACGCTGACTAACTTGCTGGATGAATGGCTGAGTAAACTGGGGACCTGATTGTTGTTGTTGATAAGAACTTTGAGGATGGTCATCCCTACTCATCGGTTGCTTTCCTTTATCAACTACAGCTACCGTCCCGACTCTCTTGTCATAAGCCTTTGTTGGTCTAGCCTTATCTGCTTTACCTTCATTCGAGTGCTTAAGCTCCTCCTGAAGCTTTGCAGCCTTTGTGAGGAGCTTCTCGAAAGATTTAATGGTAAGTCCCTTAAGCATGAAACTGATCTTTCCATGGATATTCTCAAGTACTATTTCAATTGCATACTTTTTGTTAATTTGTGGCTCGTATTTCATGCTTAGGTTTCTCCACCTTAAGAGATAATCCACCAGTGTCTCATTGGGCCTCTACTACTCCCTAATGAGATCTCTTATAGTCACTCGACGCTGTGTCCCAGCAAATCTTTGCACGAATAGACTTTCTAACTCAGTAAACGTTTTTACTGATCCATTAGGAAGATCGGCGTACCACTCAAAGGCTATCCCCGATAAGCTGCTAACAAACAGTCTGAAGAGAAGAGCGTCGTTCCCATTTACGTTGCAACAATCGGCTCTGAAGTGTGCTATATGCTGTCTCGGGTTTCCTGTTCCATCGAAAGTTTTAAAGGTAGGAGGCACAAATCTGTTAGGATATGAGACAAAATCAAACTCCTTTGGGTAGGGTCTACCCTTTG
>NW_018239800.1:1475-2444 GCF_001263595.1 Phalaenopsis equestris | reverse complement strand
TTAGGGATGTTAAACTGGCTCGTCGTTCGCGAACAACTCGTGTCCACCTCGTTCGTTAAGAAATGAACACGAACAATTTCGAACACTTGCTTATTTCAAATAAATTAAATCTCAAACGAACCGAACACGAACACAAGCTCTGTTCGTTCGTGTTCGGTTCGTTTACACCCCTACAGATATCGGAAATAAATAGTAATGATAGAAATAAAGTTATATATATAATCCTATTATTATAATAAACTAATATTTAATAAAATGCAATATAATTGATGTATAATATTGTTATGTAAAAAACATTATCATCAAAACAACATTATTATAATGATGGAGCATTTACTTACATACCACCAAATTTTAATGTATTTACATATCTAGCATCTAAATTTTATATTTTACATTCATACCACCCAAATCTTTACATAAAACATAACACTAAAGTTTTATCATGGAACCAATATTGTTTTTTAGGGCGGGCAAGCTTATCAATTATGTAATATTTATTTTTAGTATTAAACAATAAAATAGATAGAGGGATATAAATTACTAAATTGCATAAACTACATAAGAAAATTACATATTAAATTTTACTATTTACATGGAGAAATTTCAAATTTTTTGAGACAATTGAGCATATAACATGATTCCACACCTTTCTTCTCATAACACACACACACACACGGAAAAAATTTGCGTACGTAAGAAGCACGCAGAACTGCATATGTCTATAACCTACAAATAGGTTAAAGGGAGGGTATTGGGAGGTTATAACCGCGTTATACTCCATGTAACCTCCCTGTAACCTACTTGTACCTTCTAGTAAGTTTCGCGCTTCTATTTTCATATATTTACAGGTAGATTACAGAGAGTATAACGCAGTTATGACTTCTTAATACCCTCCCTGTAACCCATTTGTAGGTTACAGACATACGCAGCTATGCGTACGTCTTATGCACGCAAATTTTTCCCTAC
>NW_018239800.1:0-1290 GCF_001263595.1 Phalaenopsis equestris | reverse complement strand
TATATATATATATATATATATATATAATAAAAAAAATGAATGTAACCATTGTTTTATTAAGATACATACGCCATGTCAAAGGGTTAGCAGTCGTGAAAGATTTTTTTCACACCTAAAATAACTTCGTTGAGAAGTATTTTCTTTTCTTAATGGTATGGACATAAAAACAAATATATATGATCTCAGTCTTTGACCGTTGACCTTTTTTTAATTGGGCAAATAAAAAATAATATTATCTCATTATCATCGTCATTATTATTAATATTATTAAGAATACAAATTTTTATTTTTCTATATTTATACCGATCAAATCTTTCATATCATAAAAAAATAAAACAACATCAATTTTAAGAAATAATATATATATATATATATATATATACTTCAACGTGTATAGATAAGGTAGCATATAAATACATAAGAATTGAGTGGCACATTAAAATCTAATTTATTTTTATTAATATTAATAATAATATTATTAGATCCATCTCAATGACTGGCTCTAAACCCATTTCTTATTAAATCCATGTCTTACTAGATATTTACGAGAGAACGTATCTTGGTGTATGCTTTTGTAGATGATATCCTTCTTCTTGTGGATAAGACGAGAAAGAGAGAGAGTACATAAAAAAACTTTGAATTATGAAGATCAGCATTTGACTCTTAAAACTTTCGCTTGAGTGGATCTAAAATTGAATAAATGAAATATAATTTTAGTAGTGCTAGATCTAATTGCAGTGTTGTCATAATGGGTGATCGAGTCATTAAAAAGAGCGAGCATTTTAGATATCTCAGGTATATTATTCAAATTGATGGTGATATGCATCGAGATGTTATTAGTAGAATATTTGGATGGCTGAAGTGGACGAATGCATCAAGCCTACTTGATGATTTTGAGATGAGTCTGCATGGGTGGATGATGTTGTGAAAAAAATGACGACAACAAACGAAAAATGGAACGACAAAAATTGCACGTAAAAAAACACCAGAGTGACATAGATTTGCGTGGTTCGACAAATTTGCCTACGTCCACAGAGCTGCAGAGGATTTTATTTTTTCGAGGAATTTTAACGTCGGAAGCCTCAACGTTTACAAGAAAATATTTTTATCTCTCCCTTCATCTCTATTTCTCTTCATCTCTTTCTCTCTTAGAGGACTTGATTTGACCTTGCTTGACTTGTGGCTTGGCTTCATGACAAGCCATAAGAGGCTATTTATAGAAACTATGTGAGCGGTAGGTGAGAGGCAGGTGGAGAGTAGGTGGGAAGGTAGGTGAGCGGTATGTGAGAT
>NW_018239799.1:0-534 GCF_001263595.1 Phalaenopsis equestris | reverse complement strand
ACTTGCAAAATATAAAATTAGAAATTTAGAGAGAAAAAAACTGTTAGGTATGACTCTTATATCATAAATGGGACAGATGCTGGAGCGGAGCAGAGCCCACGAGCAGAGTGGAGCGGAAGAAGCTGTCCAATCGGGGGAGTTTCATTATGTGGGTTGGGGGTGCGGGGGCAACACTCTGCGGTTTGGTATATGGGTAATTTAAGTAATTACATATTGTACTATAGAGTTATATATATATGTCCTGTTTGTAACCCTAGGTGAGTCTCTGAGTCTCTGAGATTCAGAATTTTGTATTTTGTACTCTTTTCTGAATTTTGAAAAAAGAAATCACTGCTTTGCTTCTTAGGATGTAGGCATATTTGCCGAACATCATAAATCTCTGCATGCTCTTCTGAATTTGTGTCGATTCTTATTTTTCTTCACCCTAATTTCTCAACAAAAACAAATTCCTCAAAATCGAGCGAACAAAATTGGAAGAGAGAGAAATAAAGATCGACGGAATCGACCAATCTGTCACTGAGTGGCTGTTTATTT
>NW_018239798.1:3624-5179 GCF_001263595.1 Phalaenopsis equestris | reverse complement strand
ATATATATATATATATATATATATATAATATATACACAGATAGATATATATGTGGATACGAATATATATGTGGATCTATACATGTATACACACAAATATATATGTGGATCTATTTGTGTATACAAATACATATATAGATACATATACGTATATGTGTGTTAAACCCAAAACCAAACATAAATTTAAATCTTAAACTAAACCTTAAAGAAAAAAATGAAACCTGAAGTCAACCTTAAAAAACATAAACTTAAATTAATTAAAACAAAACTTAATTTCGAAATTACTATAAACTAAAATAGAAACCTAAGTGAATAGTAAACAAAACCAAAGATAAAATCTAAAACCTAATCCAACCAAATCAAACCTAATCACACCTAATGTTAATCAAGCGTAGACTTTAAACCAATCTAAACCTAACATTAAACCTAAAATAAATCCTAACTAAATTTAATTCAAACTCAAGCCTAATTTATAACTGAACCACTTCCGATAGGTTGCGATTTGGTCATTTGTATCAGCTGATTCATCACAATCATTATTTAGGTCAGGATATTCGCGTTCACATTTATAGTAGACTGTATTTCTTTGTTTTCTATCGAATTCTCTTCTTCTATAATTTTGAGTGTATCACTAGGCCAAAATGAATATAATTATTAATTTGAGTTAACATAAATTTTTACTTTTTAATATTATTAAAGTTTTCTTATAATAGTCATATTGACTCTTTCATCAAGATTTTATTGATTAATCATAGACTTTGACTCTGATTCCACTTTTGTCACGACCCGACCAAGGGATTGGTATTAACCAAGATGTGTATAGACGATCGGACGGTGGGAATTAAGTTTTATATATTTATTTAACACGAAGCAAATGAAAGAGTCACACTAAACAAATATATTTAAATTTGTCTCGCTATTGGTTGACCATGATTCTATAAATATTTTCTTTCCTATCGCTCATATTTTAATCACTTAATTAACCTGAAAAATTAGTTTAAAATAATAGCGAGCTAATAAAGTCATTGAATACTCATACTTCTAAACTGCAGTAATACAACAACAAAAAAAAACATTTATCCCACTAAGTGTGGTCGGCTACATGATCCTTTTTTCCATTGCATCTTATTTAGTGTAATATTTTCATTTAATTCTAATAAGTTAAGATCATTTTTTATACAATATGTCGAATTCTTCTTAAGTCTACCTCTGCCTTTCTTAACATAAGTCGAATCTAAAACATATACTCTTCTAATAGGATCATCCGATGGTCAACAATTAATGTGACTAAACTATCCAAGACGACTCTCTCTAATTTTAATTTTGTCCGTCATTGAAGCTACACTAACCCTATCACGAATATATTCATTCTGCATTTGTCTCTAATTGTAAAGTCACTCATCCACCTAAGCATTCTCATCTATACAACACTTATTTTAGTTTTATGCTTCTCTTTTAAAGGTCAACATTCAGTGTCATAGAGCATTGCACGTCTCACCACCATCTTATAAAATTTTCATTTCAGTCTAAGCAGTACTTTTCTATCACACAATAGG
>NW_018239798.1:0-654 GCF_001263595.1 Phalaenopsis equestris | reverse complement strand
CTCCAAAATTAAACAACCCCCCCCCCCCCCCCACCCCCGCACAATTCTTATCCTGGACCAATAATATCCTTCATCATAAGACCCTGGAATAGACAATGATCAGAAAAGAATAAAATATAATAATTAAGAGCACATGTAATTTTATTAATAAATACAATATTAAAAGCAAAATGAGGTAAACCGGGAATAGGAGCTAGAGGTAATGCGGGTGTAATATTGCTGGTGCCAAATCCAAGAATATTAGAGGTAGATTCATCTGCTAAAGTGATGGAAGACGGGTGGCTATGAAAGATAGAAAAGAGTTTTGGATTACCGGTCATGTGATCTATAGAACTAGAATCAAAAACCCATTGTGTGGTAGATGAAAGAAAATAAGCATCATTGTTACCTGACTCGGTAAGGGCAATGATAGATGGAGATTTCTTAGATGCTTCCTGAAACTGTATGAACTTAGCATAGTCATCTGCAGAGTTCGAGAAAGTCTGACTCAGAGAGAGCTCACTAGTCATGATAATGCGAGTTGACTGTGATTTAAAACTCATATATTTTTTAGCAACTTCTGACATGTTTTGTTTGTATAACCAAGTTCATGGCAGTAATAGCACACTACCTTTGACTTTTGATTTTCAAAATTCAAAGTTCCACTTTTGTAGT
>NW_018239797.1:0-512 GCF_001263595.1 Phalaenopsis equestris | reverse complement strand
AAAACCAAGACCTCTACTACTGACACCATAACACCGACAAAGACGTCTGTTCCCGCCACTAAGGGAAAAGAAATCATGATAATAGAAAATCCAACTGAAGGATTAACTGTTGTACCTTCAACTTTTGAAATCGGATCAAGTTCAAAGACTGTACCATTGACCCGATCTCAGAAGAGAAACCGCAATAGGAAAGCCCGAAACGCAGCTCAAAATCAGATCCCTAAAAAAATACCTACTAAAGAAGGACTTTAGCAAAAGGAAGAGGAATTGCCAGAAATCTATCCAATGTTGAGAAAAGGCAAGTTTTATCCTCTTATGAATACCGAGGGACATGAGTAGGTCCAAAAGATTGTTGCTACTCTGCCAATATTTCAAGAACAGAGTAGGGGAGGAAAGAAATTCTATCCCATTTCTCAATTTAGTACAATTTTTCAACAAATGGCTCCCAAAGAAAATTGTTCGGTCCATGAATTACTAAGACAAATGGGACGTGCAATATCCCCTCAGATGAG
>NW_018239796.1:0-3248 GCF_001263595.1 Phalaenopsis equestris | reverse complement strand
TATATATATATATATATCATCTTATCTAAGCTTGAAAGAGTTGGGGGATATAAATGTAAAAAGTAAGTTTAAGCATTAGATATGTAAATACATAATAATTGAGTGGTATGTATTCAAATGCCCTGATATTTTGTTAGGAAAATATTGTTAGAAGAAGTTAAGAGGAGCAAACAAGAGTTTGTGTGAGCTTAAGGTTTTGTTTGCCTCAATTCATTCCACAAATGAGCCAAAATTTTATCTTTGTCAAATAGAAGTCACATAAATTATATATATGTGAATATGACCATATATAATTTATATATACATTAGCATAATGAAGTTATCATTAAATTAAATATAATCCAATAAGTCCTAAGTTTTTGATCATCTATAAAATTTGGGGCATTTACATACATAGCACACAATTCTTATATATTTGTATATCCCACACCAAAATTTTTATATTTACAAACATGGAACCCAAATCTTTAAGAGCGCATCAAAATTAACATTATTATCACCTTTATATTTACAAACATGGAACCCAAATCTTTAAGATCGCAAATACACATTTTCATGCATGGGTTTAAAACATCAGTGTTATATATGTAAATATGAAAGTTTAAGCGGTAGATATATAAATACATAAGAATTGTGTGCTACTCATGTAAATTTTCCTCTAAACTTGGATAGAGATATTGATATATTATATTTATTGTTGATAAATTAAAATTTATTTAGATTTTTAATCAATTTTAGACGTATAACATGACAATTTTTTATTCGTGTGAAAGAAGTCCTCAGACCATATTAAGAATTTAGTGATTAGATTGATATTTTTATATTTTGTGATTAAAATGACCATTTGCAAAAAAAATCAAATGATTATTTTAATAATTTTCTTATTTTTTATTATTTTTATAGAGTATAATAATAGTTTTAACTTATAATTATCCATTAACTGAGCATATTCAATCTAATAATTATTGATATACCATCAACAAAGTTCCATCATCTGACACGAATCTTGACGTATGACACAGATCTCGAGGGAACTTTTTGAGAAGGAAATATTCAATTATAATTATCTTTTTTTTGCAAATTACTATCACAAACTTATCCACGAGATAAAATAAGTGACAACTAGAGCATTGTTATTATCTTTGGCTTTGTTTAAACTTTAATCTTCTTTGATATATTATCTTAGTTTAAGCTTATTTGAGAAAATCATGTACTTGATTTTCATAATTAGCATATTTAATCATTAAATAGGTGAAAATATTTGTTTTTTTTAGTTTGTGAAAAATACATATATAAAAGTGAAATGTAAGCTCTTGTTGAGGCACATATTATTGAATTAGTCCCTACTTTTATTTGGAATGTTTTATAAATGAGCAAACAAATCATATTTGAGCTTTAATTTATTTAAAAATGATTTATATGTGAGCCTATTTTGGGCAAAATTAGTATTGTTTGCAAAACATGTATCAAAATGGATCCTTAAAATATATGTTGAAAAGACATCTTTACTTTGCATGGTGGGCTAACTTGCGAGGCACTTTTAGATCCCATACCCACCTCCACGATGTCTCTGTAAAGTTGATAAGTGACCTAAACTAACACTTAATTTGAATCCAGTGTTCTTGGATGGACATTGGTCTTTTACTAAGTTTCATTTCCCTTATTATTGCTAAAATTCAATAGTTTTACTTTTCAAATGATATACCTAGGGTTTCATGTTCATAATTCTAATTGTTCGATCAAGCATATTTTCCTATAATCATACATGCTTAGATCAATGTTCTTTGGTAATCATTTATGCCTATCAATTTAAACCCGTTTCTCTTCATTTTCACTCTCAAAACAAAGTGAGACTGAGAGAAAAGGGATAGAGGTAAACAAAATTTAGAGGGGGAAGGAGGGAGGGATATTATGGTTGGTCCGCTTAAAGTTTGATTTAAATCTTGGGCTAATAGAGAAAGTTGATACAATGAAGATGGGAACTATTATTGTACTTTTAATTCAATTAATTATTATTTATGATATGTTATCTTATAGTGTTTTTTCAGTCATATTTTTAGATGTATTAATTACTTGAGTTTAATTAGATTTTTACAAATTGATTTGTAGTATGGTGCTACTCATGTGCTCCATGTTGTCCAACACAAATAACTAAACTAGGGCCGTAGACGAGCCGAGCTTGAGCGAGCTCAGGCTGGGCTTGTGTTCGGCTCGTTCGAAATAGCTCGTGTTTGAAATTGGCTTGTGTTCGGCTCGATTAAAATATTAGTGGTCGTGTTCGGCTCGTGTTCGGCTCGAAATTGACTCGTTAAACTTAAATTGAGAAAAACAGATGTAAAGTGTGAGATTCGAACCTGGATCAAATATATACAAAAGAATGCAGTAACCACATTGCCACATTAGGTGTCATGATTTAAACTTAGACATAAATATATATAATATATTATTATATAAATAATATATGTAATATATTCTTATATAAATAGTTATATAATTTTTTTATTTCGAGCTAAAACAAACTGAACACGAGCGAACAAGGAGTTGTTCGTGTTTGACTTGTTTATAATTCGAGCATTAAAAATTTGTTCGTGTTCGGCCCGTTTACTTAACGAACGAGCAGAACACGAACTACTTAACGAGCCGAACACGAGCTGTTCGCGAACAACGAGCTTTTTTGACAGCCCTAAACTAAACTGAGTAGGATATCATTTTATTTCATGCATTCATATAATGTTTTAACCATATGGAAAAATTATACATAAGCTATGTAAGGATTATCAATCATATGAGGTAATTTACATACCATTTATAACAAGCACCATGTTAGAAAGATGGCTCTATATGTTGCATGTGGTCGCCTACAGATACATTTTAGATTATAGTATTTTGTACTCTATTAATGCTCAAGTTATACATCCACTTATCTTTATGAATATTGTTACCATTTCAATTTTGTATTATCTTTCTGACATGGTGTTCTATACACAATTAGAAATATACTAAAGTTTTATATTATATATATCGTAAAACTGACATTTTTTTATGCGTCTACTTGTGGTAACCATATATTTAATTATTTTCATGTCCTTATAGTGCTTGCAATTGTATAATTTGGGGCAGTCTAGCCCTTGGTTTGAGAGTGATGCATGATGCTTCGTGTATAGATGACATGATGTTATATGTCTCTTTAATTTATGTGCCCTCTAGTTCATAAATACTACACACCAAAAGTTTGCAAGTATTACTAT
>NW_018239795.1:0-1983 GCF_001263595.1 Phalaenopsis equestris | reverse complement strand
TTTTTTTTTCTTATTAAGTCATTTTCATATTATATTCTGTCTTTCACACGTCTGATTCTAGAGATACTTTGCTGTTTTCAAAATAATCTTGTTAACTTTTCCCAAAAAGCAAAGATGGTGATACATCCTTCATCTGTTTTATCTCTCCCTTTCTTTCTACATTTTTCTGCAGTAAACTTGGCACTTAAAATTTTCTTCTCAGTTATGAAGTGTTTACTCTTGTCCGTAAGTTTGACGTTCATTCCCCTTCATAATGCCTTGAAAATGGGAGAGTTGCAGGGGAAGCTTGGGAATTTTGTTGTAGGCTTACTAAATTTTGGGATCAATTGTTTTCACCCTTGTCTTTTTCAATATTCTATATTATTCTCGCCAGTACTTCAATTATTTCCAAGATTTAGGCAAATAATTCTTGAATGTGAATTGTACTTTTTTTATGTGTACTTTTGAGAAACTAGAAGAAATATGTTCTGTTTTTTAGAGCTGATTGTGGATTTCAGTTGCTCTTGCTCACTCGTAGGAAATATACTTTAAAAATTGAAGTGGTTGGCTGAAGTGCTGGTTTGAGACACTCATAATGGCAGGATTTGTAAATTTCGCCGGGCTTTGGGTTTGTTTGACTATTTCAATTTTGTCTTTGCATTGTTTTTTTGTCAATTTTATTTGTCCATTCCCTTTTTTTTTTCTTTTTTTTGGGTTTCTTTGCGAGTTAACTATTTACAATGATCTCAATTATGTATTGCATTATTCCTAGTTTAGTCAAGCTACAAGAAGGTCATCTATATTAAATGAAATTGCTCCTTTTGTGAGATTCTTTTTTATTTACTTATTCAATATCAGGAGCATGTTTTTTTTTTTTTTTTTTTTGTACTCTAGGCTGGTTCCTTAAAGATCTTCTAGTATGGCTTTGTACTTCTCATATATGTATATATGTATTTAATTGTATATATGTATCTATGTATATATATATCTATGCATATATGTATGTATGTATGTATGTATGTATGTATATAAATACATACATACATATATACATATATCTATCTATCTATTTATTTATTTATTCATTTATTTTCTTGCAGAAGCCATTGGGTATAATCTCTCTTCTGGACGAAGCTTGGTAAGCATATTTTTCTGTATCTTGAAGTTCATGATTTAGAAATGATGGTCACATAATCAGTAATGCACTGAAATTTCTGATTCTCAGTATGTTTCCTAAATCAACAAATGAGTCATTTACAACAAAGCTTTTTCAAAGCTTCCGTAATCATTCAAGATTGGAAAAACCAAAATTTTCAGAGACAGATTTTACAGTTTCCCATTATGCTGGAAAGGTATGTCAAGTGATTCAATTTTTTCCTTTGCCATCAAGATACCAGTATAAGTTTTGATAGTATGCCATATCTTTAACGCCTGCTTTCTGATTTTTCAGGTTACTTATCAAACAGATACATTTTTAGATAAAAATCGAGACTATGTTGTTGCGGAACATCGCAGTTTGCTTTCTTCCTCCAAATGTCATTTAATTTCTGGGCTTTTTGCGTCATTTTCGGAGGATGCTTTAAGATCATCATATAAATTTTCTTCTGTCGCTTCAAGATTTAAGGTGTGTTCTGAAAAGTTCATTACAACGGTTAATTTTTTTGAAGTTTGCATTTTTTGATGAATTTGGTTATGTTTTACTGAGTACGTACTGTACTTGAAATCCTGTTGTCAGAAAATTTCCAGGCCATATTAGCCAAAATATTTTACATTTATTGTTTTCAGCAGAGAATACCCCAATGAAAGTACCAGTTTTTCTGCAGCTTGTGGAGAAGAGTAGTGCTTCATATTCGGAGGAAGTCTTTTTAAATTTTGTTTGTTTTATTATTGTAAGATGGGTATGGACATTTCTCTCAGAATTTCAAACTTCAATTGGAAGTTGGTATATTAAAAACTGACAACATAGATTTCCAAGGGCTCACACATGATAAATCACAACATTTG
>NW_018239794.1:0-596 GCF_001263595.1 Phalaenopsis equestris | reverse complement strand
GCCAAAAAGAGCCGAACACGAACGAACAAATATTTTTTTTGTGTCCAGCTCGTTAATTTAGCAAATGAGCTGAACAAGTGCTTATTAAAGAATCGAACACGAGCTCTTCACGAACAACGAGCCATTTTGACAGCCCCATTTATAGCCTCCTTACATAGTTACATATAATTTAAATTTCTTTGCCTCTCAATCTTAATAGACTCTCTCTCCTGTTCGCCTTGTTGACAATTTAGATGGCTTCGTTGAATATTTGGGCAGTGTAGGGCCCAACTTGTAAAAGAAATTTATTTAATTTTTATGATAAAAAAAAGTTGCAGAAATTAAATAATTAAGTTTATCATAAATAAAGTTTATATTTAATTATTCAGTTATTATTTTAAAATTTTAAAATTAAATATAATTTAAACGTAGACACCTTGAGGCTCAGAGGAGATTATTCAATATATTTAATAAATATATAATGTGCTCTTTAGCTTATAATAAGTAAAATCTCAGTTCGTGGTTTTTTTTATCAAGTAGGGGGAATCATAAGTTTGATTTATGTCTAGCTCAATTTAAATAAATTAATTTTAATATATATATATATATATATATAT
>NW_018239793.1:0-1227 GCF_001263595.1 Phalaenopsis equestris | reverse complement strand
ATGGTATGTACGTCTCTACATCTGGATGCTTTGCACTTTTGAACATAATGGAGGCGGCTTGGAGGCGGCTGTATATTCTTCAAACTTCCCATATTCTTCAAATTTCCCAGCCAAATTGTACGTCTCTACATCTGTATATTCTTCAAACTTCCCTTTGTAACTAGAGGGTTGGTGGAAGTCTCCCTCAAAGTTAGGTAGTCAACTTCTTCCTCATGAATCAGAGTAAGCTTCACGGCTGCCTCTTTTGCACATCTTCTTTCCAATTGCTCTAAATCTCTATGTTTGTGGTGGTAGGCATTTCTACATTGTGTCCTTCTTAATGGTGCATTTGGGACTCTCTCTGTAGTAGCACCGACTAAGTCTCCTATTGGCATTGTAATCATGAACTGTAGGTGACCAACCCCTTCCATCGAATACTGTGTATCTAGGCACATCTGGAACTTTTTCTGCCTTCTTCCTTTTCAACGTAGAGTCTTCTTTATTGTTGATTCTTAGCAATGACTATAGCCCTTCTATTTCCCTGTACCTGACTATATTCATCGGGGAGACAGGTATAGAGAGAGTACCTGGTACCTGGCTCTGTACCAGGTACATTAATAATTTATTACTGAAATTATTAATGTACCCTAGTAGTCTATGTTGACTTGGCCATAATTCAAGTAAAAAATTATGATGCCACCCTTGGTCACCTTCTCTTCATCAAGTGCGAGATTCAAGCCATCATTAAAGGAGAAGCTCAGCATTTGTCCCGACATTTTCTTGCAAAACTACAGGAAAATATCAATGCCCTAAATTTCAAAACCAATAAAAATAGTAACAATTAATTATTAAGTGGATTTTTAAGTTATACACGTGCAAGAATTTTATTTAATTCAACTTTTCAAATTTCAAAATTTCAATAGAAATTTTAAATGTGAACATTTAAATTTTATTTTATTAAAATCAATTTTGTTACAAACCTTTGGTCCCAGTTACAGATATTGGCCACCTAGCCATTCATGGAACAAGTATCTCTTCAAAATTCATCTTGAAGAATAACATATAGCATAATATTTCTTTAAAAATCATTCATTGATCGGCAACATGTACCTCTCACCTTAAGAATCCACTAGTTGGTAAGATCCTCTCGAGTAGACCTTCTCTACCATGAACGACCCCTCTCAAGTAGGTTCAAACTTCCCACCTATCTTGCGATGTGCAAGGATAGGTCTTCTGAGAACAAGTACA
>NW_018239792.1:0-758 GCF_001263595.1 Phalaenopsis equestris | reverse complement strand
TTATATATATTTATATTTAAGTTTAGATCGTAATAACTTGTGTGCTAACGTGGTTATGTGTTTTATTTTGCATATATTTTGTCCAGGTTCGAATCCAACACCCTACTTTTATTTTTTACAATTTAATTTTAATGAGCCAATTTCGAGCCGAACACGAACACACTGTTTATGAGCTGATTTCGAACATGAGCTAATTTTGAAAGAGCCAAGACAAACCAAAAAAATAAAAATATTCTTACATACATGCCACTCAATTCCAATAAATTTGCATATGTAATATCTAAATTTTAATATAAACGCACGAACACACGCACAATTCGCTCCGCTTTGAAATTAATCAAATTAATATTTTCAATATATATAACGATTTCTCACATTTATGCATATAAATTATAATAAATAATTAATTAAATCTATTCTTAAAAACTATTTTCTGAGAAGAAATTTGAGGTTAGTTAATAAACCAAAAGGTGACAAGGCTTTCAACTTCGGCAATGGTCATCTTTTCATTGCTAGATAAATCACATTGATCAAATCTTCGCTACTCGCTATGTCGTACCTTATTACTCGTATGAAAGTGTCAAGCAATGTGTTACAGGAAATCCGAAAGAGTAAAGGAAGTTTCATTGCCAAACAAGCCACTTCGATCAAATCTTTGCCACTCGTTTTGTCGATGTATCTTATTACTCGTATGGAAGTGTGTCAAGGGGTCCCGGGTTCCAAGCTCTTGAAGTTTGGAAAGGGCCTTTAAGGGCTAG
>NW_018239791.1:0-584 GCF_001263595.1 Phalaenopsis equestris | reverse complement strand
AAGCTGTCGGTCATCGGAATCGAAATCTCGTCGCCTGCTTCGGAATGACGCTTAAGTTTAGAAAATTATGAAATCAAACTGACCTCATATTTTTCATAGTTTAAATGAATGAGCGTTGTACCTTAAACCATGTATCTATCCTGAAGCTATTTTGAAGGATAAACACAAGACTTGAGGATGAGGCTCGATCAAATAAACTAAGAAATATATGACGTCTGTTTGGTTTGCGAAAATATTTTATTTGCAAACAATTTCCCCTATTTAATATGAAGAATTAAATAGGTTTATTTTAAGCTGGGTTTGAGAAAAGCTTCCTATAAGGGCAAACCATTATAGTATAAGGGCAAACCAATGACCGAAGTCATCTAAGAAAACTCTCGATAAAAATCAAGAAATATTATCTTCAATGAATTCAAAGCAAGAAATATTATCTTCAATTATTATCTTCAATGAATTCAAAGGAAAGAACTTTTCAATGATATCAGACAAAGAGGTGAGAAATAGAATTGGCTCAAATTTGGAATATTTTATTTTTATAATCCAAAGGAAGAAGAACTAGGGGATGTTATTGATCCGGAGGAGAA
>NW_018239790.1:0-287 GCF_001263595.1 Phalaenopsis equestris | reverse complement strand
TTTTGCGGGGAAACTGTTGCGGATAAGCTGGTTGGCTGTTTGTTTTCTGCGGTTTGAAAACTGTTGTGCTGGAACTATTTCTAGACAAATGACCATATTGCCTCTATGTAGTAATGTTGTTTGTAACAAAACTGTCGTAGTTATATATTTGATACTTTGGAAGCAAAAATTCACTTCATAACAATACAAAAATCTAGATAAACATCTCACTTAACGGTGAATATCAAGGTTGCTAAAAAAAGAAAAAAACTATCATACTTTTCTGGATTGTCTGCTGACCTCACACT
>NW_018239789.1:0-382 GCF_001263595.1 Phalaenopsis equestris | reverse complement strand
CTAAAGCAAAAAGCTGCTATGAACATCTTCAAGGAAGGGGAAAGGAATACCAAATTCTACCACGCTTACATAAAGTATAAAAGGAAATGTAATACTATACATGCTATTGAGACTGTAGAGGGGAAGTGGCTTCATGAAAATGAGGAAATAGCTAATGATGCTGTAAACTACTTCAAAAATCTGTTGACTCAAGAGAATAATCTCAGAAGCCCCATTGATCTCGAATTTTTCAATGCTGAAAAGGATTACACTGCCAATCTAAAACTTGCTGATATTCCTGATGAAGACGAGATTTGGAAGGCTATTAACACTATTAATAGTAGGAAAGCAGCTGGTCCTAATGGTTTCACTCCTGAGTTTTACAAGAAATCTTGGGATATTA
>NW_018239788.1:0-5771 GCF_001263595.1 Phalaenopsis equestris | reverse complement strand
GTCCTTAATCCATTGATTGAAATCAATGTGTTCTTGAGGAAACTATGTACAACTCGTTTGAAGTTAGACGGTGTAAGCCAACCAGAAGCAAACATTCCTATAATGCTTCAAGCTTGAGAGAATATTTCTGCCTAGTTTCTTTGACTTGATGGAGCATCTCCCGTACATTTCACCACGAAGCATTAATTTAAGATCCAGTATAGTGCCACTGGATATATCTATTTGAGAGATAATTACATTGGGACTAAATAGTTAGTAACTCATTTATAAAAAATATTGGTAATTTGTTCTAAGTAACATTTATTTTTTAGATTTTTAAATAAATTGAAGAGAAATGTGAAGAAAAAGGTCTGATTAGAAGGATTGATACTTGAACCATATTTACTGCAACATACAACAACATTCTGCTCCTACTATTTCATAGAAGAAAAATCCAAAAAGAGTCATTGGGTTTGGTGCCATCATGGACCCTTTCTATTTTCTAGAAGTTCTATGAGCATCGGGGAGGTACACATCACATTACCTTAATGATTAGAAACTTCGAGCAGTGAAACTTTATGTTCTTCTTAATTGGGATGAAGTTTAACCGTTTATTGAGTAAGACAATTTTCATTATAGTTTTTTGGTTTTAGCAGAAAACATAGTCGCCAATGGGATTCAGGAGCATCCCGAACCACAGTCGATGCAACCCAGAGAGGTGACAACAGCTCCACCTTCAACGTGGATGGTCTGACATCATACTAAGAGGAGACGAGAGCTTCAAGGCATGAGGTAGAAGCTCCCCCAACACAAGACAATTTTCATTATAGTTTTTTGGTTTTAGCAGTTTGCAGTAAGTATCATTCACAAATAACTTATGTTGTTTTCATTTATTAATCAATCAAACATAATCCCTGTAATATTTGCAAAAACAATTCTCATAGTGTCCCGAGCACAAGGCGCACATCCGATGCAATTGAGTGCAAAGGCAGTGATTCCCTCAGGGACATGTTTGACAATATCCAGAAATAACGATAGCATCCTCTGTGGCTCGATGATGATGTTTTTCCCATACTTCTTATAACATGAGATTCTTCAGACGACGAGAAGAAGAGGGAGCAATCAAAACAGGTGGTAAAACTATGGAGGCATGGAGCCCTCCAAGCACACTAGTGAGGCGCTTCACATATGGATTACAAGCAAATGCTGGTAAGATATCATTTATTCTATAAAATTTTCTTTTGTTTGAAAATGTTTTCTAAGAATTTTGTTTTATGGACAGACTGTGGAGATTGGACGAAAGCCCTTCATCGCCGATGTACAGGAGCACATCCATAAGAGGTGGTCTGACTAGTCCTAGATTGACGACAGATCCTATCTGACCCAGATAATTGACGAGTAAATAAGTTTGATATTAATGTATGCTAGCTCTAAATGAGTGTAACTTTTTTCTGTTTGTAAGAGAGATTCCAGTAGGTGAAGGAGAGCCGATCCCAGTCATCGAGAGGTATTACGATCTGTGAGCGGGATCCTTCCCAATATTATGAAGGGAGGCTGCTGGAGGGAAGAAGAAGGGTTGAGTCTATGGGCTTGGGTTGCAGGGGTTTGCCTACGATGCTCACCCCTCAACTAGTGTATCTACAGCTTCTACCTCTATTGCAGAGACTATTGAGTCTCATTGCTTGTTGCAACATTATTTGCCGAGATGGAGTCTCTCTTCTCTCAGATGAGGTTGAAGTTGGAAGCCAATATGGAGGCCAAGCTGAAGGCTGAGTTAGATTCCTTCTGGTACTGGATGATGAAGTGTGGCAAAACATCGATACGTTCGAGTAGAAATCAGTGGGGATGAAGATGAGATTGACGAGATATAGGAGGATGATTAGGAGGGGCATTTTTTCTCTTTTTTATGTTTATCTACATTTGGACATATATGTTTTCTATGAACAATGACGTACATATTTTAAAGCAAATGCATTTTTTTTATTTCATTATTTAATTGGATAATTTACTATTTGTCAACTATTTATTTTATTAAATACTTGAAATTGTATATTAAATGATGTGTAGGTAGGTGTGCTAATGTAAATACTAAAGAAAGAATATATTTTTTCTTTATGTTATAGGTTTTAGACAACTTTTCATCAATTTTACGAAGGTTTCATACTTATCCATTGTCAAAATTGATGACTAGTCGATGGACATTTGCTACAATGGCTAATAGACATAACCGATGGCTCAAGGCATGCCACACAAAAAATGACAGGCGCAACACTTTTTTGACAGTTAACTCATCAGTTATAAAAACGACGCATAAAAAAACACTTAACCTGTGATTTTTAACCTCTGTCAAAAAATCGACGAGTGCGGCACTTTTCTAACTATTAACTCGTCAGTTATAAAAAAAAGACGCCGAAATGACGTATAACCGATGATTTTGCCTAATTTAGAAAATCGACGGGTGTGACATTTTTTTGACATGTTGGTTGTTGCTCTTATCAACAGAAGAAATTTTTTTTATACGAACTGACAATTACCAACGAATAAATTTTTCTTGAAAGAGCTAAAACATTAAATTGTCAGATAACCGTCAGTAAATTTATACCATCAGAATATCAGTAAATTTTGGAATTACTGACAAGCGTTTTATCTACGAGCATAAAATTGTCGGTAACATTAAAAGTGGTTATTTTTCTTATCATAATCGACGGATTGTGGTGGTCAGAAAAAGTCTAGAATCCTATATTGTTGCAACAGTCTAGAGTCCTAATAGGCTATCATCTTATCATTGCATGAAAATTCAACAAGCACTAGATAGAAGAAAATAACCAGTAGAGACACCAAAAAATTTTACGTGGAAAATCCATAAAAGAAAAAAAATACGGGGCTTGACTGAGCTGAAAAATCCACTATAAATTATATAATACAAGTACAGTCCCTTGTCCCACAGGTGGGAGAGGGTTACATTGTCTCCCAAGTTACAACGTCGGTGATCGGTGATGACTGAAAAATGGTGGTCGACAGTGGTTGATTGTGGTCAAAGGTCATCAGTGGTGGTCGGCGGAGGTTGGCGATGGTCGACAGTGATCGACAGTGGTTGACGACAACAGGAGTGGTGCTGGACTTAGCTTCTTCTTAAAGCTTCAAGCTCCTATTCAAGCATCAAGCTTCCTTCCTTCCCCCTCATGAGTGGGGTGGGGCTCTATTTATAGTCTGATAGATTTATTGAAATATTCGATTCAACTATAAACTTGATAGATTCAACATTCGTTTGACCTTCCAATTATGTCTGAAAAACTTTCACGAGTGGTTTAATGACTTGATCTGAGCTTAATTTGACTCGGATTAGAAAAATTTTGGTATCATTGGGTCTGTCTCGTTGTACCGATCAGCTTGAATATAAGTTTGCTGAAATCGGGGCTCTAAAAAACTTTTTATCAAGATTTGACTATTTCTTGATCAAAAGGTTGACTCGAGAACCGCGTTATGCCTTGAGATTTGTGACAAATGATGAAAATTCGTTGAAGTCATATCAATAATATTTGATGACAATCTTACTAATGAACTAAGACCAATATTGAAGTATCTATTGATAGTGTTAGTTGAGTGTTAAAATCACTTGGAAGTAGCATAATCACTTGGAAGTAGCATTCATAGACTAATTATGTGGCATTATACATAAATTAATGACCATTGCTTCCCTAGGTGTAATTATGGATGACCCATGCAAATCTTAAATATTGTACGAATCATCAGCACATCCCAACATAAATATTTTGGTCATTCAAAACATTTTAAAAATTTTATGTGGATGACCTTGATGACACTCACCAATATATTTTTCCACTTACCAAGGATAATGTCATGCGTGTGGTTTACACAAGTTTACACTAGTAGCATTCATTAATGAAACATATGGTAGTTGCCAAAATTATTATTCATTGTACTATGTCTATTATGTCATCTTCATTTGATTGATCCATCAGAATGCTACATGTATTTGAAGGACACTTGGAGAAGCCATTGCATTTAAAGACAGTACATCAGTAAGAAATAGTGTGTTTAATAATAGGGCTAATGTAAATACTAAAGAAAGAATATATTTTTTCCTTATGTAATAGGTTTTAGACAACTTTTTGTCAATTTTACGAAGGTTTAATACTTATCCGTTGTCAAAATTGATAGCTAGTCGATGACCATTTGTTCTGATGGCTAATCGACATAACCGATGGCTCAAGACATGCCACTCAAAAAATGACAGGTGCAATACTTTTTCTTTTTTGACAGTTAACTCATCAGTTATAAAAACGACGCATAAAAAAACACTTAACCTGTGATTTTTAACCTCTGTCAAAAAATCGACGAGTGCGGCACTTTTCTAACTATTAACTCGTCAGTTATAAAAAAAAGACGCCGAAATGACGTATAACCGATGATTTTGCCTAATTTAGAAAATCGACGGGTGTGACATTTTTTTGACGTGTTTGTCGTTGCTCTTACAGAAGAAATTTTTGTTATACGAACCGACAATTACCAACGAATAAATTTTTCTCAAAAGAGCTAAAACATTAAATTATCAGATAATCGTCGGTAAATTTATACCATCAGAATATCAATAAATTTTGGAATTACCGACAAGCGTTTTATCTACGAGCATAAAACTGTCGGTAACATTAAAAGTAGTTATTTTTCTTATCATAATCGATGGATTGTGGCTGTCAGAAAAAATCTAAATTCATATATTGTATTTCTCTTGGTGTATGCCAAAAATTGAGACCTATTGGTTTGATAATTGATGTGTGCTAGAAGATTCACAGTGGTAGAGTAATAGTTTATCATCTTATCATTGCATGAAGATTCAGCATGCACCAGATAGAAGAAAATAGCCAGTAGAGACACCAAAAAATTTTACATGGAAAACCCAGCTAAAAAAATCACGGGGCTTGACTGAGCTGAAAATCCACTATAAATTATAGAATACAAGTACAGTCCCTTGTCCCACAGGTGGGAGAGGGTTACATTGTCTCCCAAGTTACAACATCGGTGATCGGTGATGACTGAAAAATGGCAGTCGACAGTGGTTGATTGTGGTCAAAGGTCGTCAGTGGTGGTCGATGGCGATGGTCGACAGTGATCGACAGTGGTCGACGATAGCAGGAGTGGTGCTGGACTTAGCTCTTTCTCAAAGCTTCAAGCTCCTATTCAAGCATCAAGCTTCCTTCCTTCCTTCCCCCTCATGAGTGGGGTGGGGCTCTATTTATAGTGTTTTCGGTGCAATTAATGCATGAATATAACCCACTTTGATCGAACGATCCGGAAAACTTCCTTCGATCATATAACTTTTAATGGACATTTGAGTGTCTTAACTATATCAAAATTGAGTGATTCTCTGGATTCTTCTTATTGAAATATTCGATTCAACTATAAGCTTGATAGATTCAACATTCATTCGACCTTCCAATTATGTCTGAAAAACTTTCACGAGTGGTTTAATGACTTGATCTGAGCTTAATTTGACTCGGATTAGAAAAATTTTGGTATCATTGGGTCTGTCTCGTTGTACCGATCAGCTTGAATATAAGTTTGCTGAAATCGGGGCTCTAAAAAACTTTTTATCAAGATTTGACTATTTCTTGATCAAAAGGTTGACTCGAGAACCGCGTTATGCCTTGAGATTCGTGCAGATGATGAAAATTTGTTGGATTCACATCAATAATATTTGATGACAATCTTATGAATGAACTAAGACCAATATTGAAATATCTATTGATAGTGTTAGTTGAGTGTTAAAATCA
>NW_018239787.1:4700-5123 GCF_001263595.1 Phalaenopsis equestris | reverse complement strand
TAAATAATAGAGCCTACATCTATCCTTCTCATCTATTAGATATAGAAGTTCATGATTGCTCTATCCTTTATAACCTCGCTATCATGATTTGTTTGTATCATTCTAGTAGATATAAAGTAATGTCAGGCCTTGGATGCTACATTTAACATAGAAAGAGTTACCTTAACATTAATCTTCACCTTCCAAGCTCCTTTTTCATCAGTAAGAAAAGAAATAACTTAATCTAAGGCCTCATTTAAAACATAAAATGTCTTGTACTGACAGCTATATACATCCTCTAACTAATAAAATTCATTAAATCTTCTTGGAGTAAATTCCACCATTTTTCCACGAACAAAAAAGTAGTCCTCAGAAGTTTCCTTAAAGTTGGCATAGAACTCCATCACTATACCAATAATAGCCTCAGCAGTAAAGTAACAAAAA
>NW_018239787.1:0-1816 GCF_001263595.1 Phalaenopsis equestris | reverse complement strand
ATTTATCCCGAAGGATAAACATAAGACTTGAGGTGAGGCTCGATCAAATAAACTGAGAAATGTATGACATCCGCTTGGTCTGCAAAACCGTTTTATTTACCGATAATTTCTCCTATTTCATATGAAGAACTAAATAGGGTTTATATTAAGCTCGGTTCGGATGAGCTTTCTATAAGGGCAAGCCCCTATAGTTAATTACATTTTAAATGACCAAAGTTATCTAACAAAAATCTCGATAAAAATCAGGAAATACTATTTTCAAGGATTTCAAAAGGATAGAACTTTTTAATGAGATCAGACGAAGAGGTGTGAAATGGGAATGGTTCAAATTTGGAACATTTATTGTAGAGTTCAAAGAAGGAAGAAGTAGGAGATGTCATAGATCCGGGGGAGAGTTCGGTGACTTCCTAAGGTATCCTAATGTTTGGCTTCAGTTTTGAGCAGAAATATTTTGGTGTTTCATCCTGCCAATTTTATTATTTTAGGGATTTCATTTGTGCGAAACGATTACACAAATAGCCTGGAAGATGTGAGGATTTAGGTAATGAGGGATGACAACATCAAAATCCTAAGATAAATTAGGGCTTATATTGTACAACAGAGTTGTACAAAGGCCTAAAGATAAGGTGAGGATTTATGTTGCCTAAGCAGATAACATCGAAATCATATGGCTTGGTTGTTTAATTCTATGGAAAGAATGGTTTAGCTGAGGAAGACAGGTTTTGCTCTTAAAAATGGTCATGCTGCCCACCATGCTAGCTCCAAGCTCCTTGTCGTAATGATTTTAAGTTTTCTAAGGTGTCAAGTTATGATGTCAAATCAGGTGCCTTAAGGTTGTAGTTCTTTAAATTTTATGGGGCATGTTAAAGTTGATCAAAGCGACACTAGTTAGGATCCTACGATTCCCTCATTTTGGTACCACTATTTTCTATTAGATTCACTTAGTCCAAAAGAATTTACTAAGCTCAACTTAATGAGTTCCAAAATTTCATTAGACCATGGGAAGCCTCGTTAGCAACTGTAGGTTACCTCCTCCGAGGGATTCCCGATCATCCGATAGAGATGTCTTAATTTAGTTTTAGTCACTATTTTGTGTGATGTTTGTGATTAAATTTTGAGTTATTTTATCATTTGAATGTTGTGGAGGTGATTTTTAGCTTGGTTGATTTTAATTTTGGTTTTGGGTTTTGATTTTGTGGTTATCCTAACAGAGTTAGTTTTCATCTAGGGTGACATCATTGTTTAGCATGCAAGTTTTATGTTTTGTTCATACATGCAGGTAAGTAAGCATGGTGTAGGAATGCTTAAGAAAAGATAATGTTGTAAATTATAAAAGCGTACCTAGTGAGTCTTCTCGTTCCACCACCTGAAACTCAAAATGTATGTTAGAACAATTTATGTGAAGCAAAAAAAAGTAGGGTTTTAGTGACCTACCTAACCCTAGGTCATATCTTGGTGGGTCCCTTCTGACTTGGTTAAGGATGATTTTTGTTAAGAAAAACATATTAAGTTTAGTAGACCTCCGAGGTATCCAACAGATCTGGAAAAAGAAGCAGGCATGCTTCCCTCTCAGTGCCTGGTGAAAGTTCTCGAGCTCATTCAGGCTTATTATGTTGCTTATAACTCATCCTGTAAATAACTTTAATGCTCAATAAACATTGATGTTTCAATTATCCCTAAGTGTAGGGTAATTATCACTTAAAATTTAATTTGGAGATTATGTGGGTGAAGATTCTTAAAGGGGGCCGAGTTAGCATTGTTGAAACACTTAGTCGATATTGTAATTTGGGCTTGTAGTGTTTTAAAGATGTTCAAT
>NW_018239786.1:0-1474 GCF_001263595.1 Phalaenopsis equestris | reverse complement strand
ATAAAGATGTACCATTCTAACTTTGCTTATGATACTTCTAAATGTTGTGCTGCAGAGTCCTTCACTGAATATATCAACAACTTGATTACTTTTAGTATTTTCCTTTATTTACATTAGTTCTTTCATTAAAGTCTAAGTTGACCTTCGTTCAATTAGAGTTTCACACGACTTACACTCTATCATATTGGTTTCATTTAATAGATCCATAACATATTTATGCTGGGAGAGATATATAAACTACCCACTTATTTTTCGGTAGCATGATTATTCATAAGCATTTTATGATCACTTTTTTTATAAATAATCCCGTTGGAAATTTTATTTCATCAAAAAAGATATTACAATATGGAGGGTGGCCAATAGTTCCTCAAAAACCCGCAAACACCCATCCAACACACAAAAAAAAAAAAAAAGAAAAAAAAAAGAAAAAGAAAAAAACCTAGGAATCTTTGGCCACATTACAATTCACACAAAAATCAGAAAAAGAATGAATTATTAACACGAATAAAGAGGATATTAAAATTATCATCCTTAATTAGCCGAGCAAGATCCAGAGGTACCTTATTAGAAAAAATAACTTATTGGGGCTTCAAACTTTCCTTGCCGCCCAATCTGCACATTTATTTCCATCATGGTGTATAAGCATTTTATGATCATGAAATCAATTTATTCGCAAAGTAATGACTTTTGGTCTTTGGATTCCAGAGGTAGCCATCTTCCTTTTGAAATGTCTTCATGATTTGGGACCATTTAAGATAATTTTCCTGTTAAAGCGATGAGATGCTTGAAATACCCAAGGTTCTCCTTTGATATGATTTTTATCTTTAATTATGATTGGTTCTTTTGAAGGGAAGTCAAATAACACTGATGGAAGGAGAATTTTACAAGTGAATAAGGTTGGCATTAGCAACCAAGACCTTAGAGAAAAAGAACAAATGTTAGAATCGAAAACCCATAATTTTAGAGATTAAGAATAAATGTTAGAAATGAAAGCCCTAAATTTGACAAATAAGAACAATTATTAGAAATAAAAACCCTATCATTAGATATTAATAATAAACATTGAAAGTGAAAATCATAACCTTAGAGACTAAGAACAAAAGCTCAAAGGAATACCCTAAAGTTACTCTAATACCATGTAGAAAATTAAATAATGAAAGAAAATCTTATGAGTTCACTTTTCTATGTACAAGAGGAGACATATATATATATATATATGCATCTCAAGGGCATTGCAAAATAGAAATAAAAGTTAAAAATGAGGGGTCAATTTACGAAGGGCTAACAATCCCTTAGGAAAGCACATGGATTACAATCCGAGGTTCATAGTATAGAGAATTGATCCGTATCTTATGTTTTTTACCATCTGCCTGTCATAAATAAATATATCCAACAATACAAAACTTTAGTTGGTGTCTCTTGTTCTTTACTTTCAATACAAAAAAATATATTTGTTAACAAAATCACATCAACA
>NW_018239785.1:0-529 GCF_001263595.1 Phalaenopsis equestris | reverse complement strand
AAATTTGAACTCTAGTTCATATTTTCTCCCCAAGAACGAAGTAAGACTCTGTCAATTTCAATCCTATGGCGTCCAATTCCTCTAATAATCCCAAAATACAAATTTTTAATCGGGGAAAGTTCATTAGTGCGGAAGCGCAACGAATCTTCAACAAGTTACTGCATAAGAAAAGATTAATCAAGGAAAGAGGATTCGTAAATCACGGATTGAATAATCCTACGACGGATATTGTAGAAATGATAGTGCGGCGAAGATGGGAATGGGAAGTACTGTGCTACACTGTGCTACACTACTGCCGCTGTGGTAGTTCCTGTGGTAAAATAATTTTATGCAAATTTACATGGAATCAACCAAGGAGTTGTTTATGGGTGAGGAAGATGGATTACTTTCACTCATGTAGGGATTAATGAGTTATATATGATAGAGACTATTCCTGTCTGCCACTATTCCAATTTCGTCCGAACGAGAAACCAGATGAATGAAATTTACCAGTCTTTGACAGACGAAACTGACGATTGGAAAATGCGAG
>NW_018239784.1:0-346 GCF_001263595.1 Phalaenopsis equestris | reverse complement strand
ACATGACCACTCCGACCCAGGTAGTTTAGCGTGTGTCCACACTGACCCAAACACTGACCCAATTTGCGATTCTTGTTAAAAATCAAATCTTAGGGCTTCTTGGAGGAAGTTCTGCACCGGAGAAAGTTTGGAGGCTAAAAGAAGAGAGTTTAAGAGAGATTTTGAGGGATCTCTTGAGGGTTGTCTTCTTCATTCGGTAGAGACCTTTGAGGGAGAGTTTTTATTTGCTTTGTGGATTGTGAAAGGGTCTGCACGAGAGTGAAATGTGCTACATTTGATGAGGAAATAATTTCTTGTGAGTTTTTCATATTTATGTCACTCGTAATGGATATTCATGTAGTGTTTA
>NW_018239783.1:0-1135 GCF_001263595.1 Phalaenopsis equestris | reverse complement strand
TGGTAAATTTGGTAGATTTGGGGGCAAAAGGCTAAGTAGGGTATTTTGGTAAATTTGGGGTTTAAGTCACCCTAATTGAGAAATGGACCAATATTATCCTCTACTTTTGGTTTTGCATGTACTGGTCATTGTTAAACCGTAGCCTAGAGCTAGTTAGTCAATGGGATCATCTACACGAGTCTCCCAATGGGTCAAGGGATCAAAGTTAAGTAGGTTTGGGTTTAAGGTTGTGAGTGGAAGTGTAATGTGCAAGTGTGTGTGTTAGACCAACCAAGAACATACCATCAAAGGGTTAACTTTAAGGTCAAAAAATCCAATGGGGATTCTTCTTTATCTCCCCCATACTGACCCCATCTAGTAAAAGCTAGAGGTTAGGAACAATACGTGGAACCTCAAGTTAAGCAAAGAAGAGATTAGAATTTCTAATCGTGAGGTTTACTTTCTAGTCCATTAGAAATTGTCAACAAGAAGGTCTTATGGCTGGACCCTAGGCTACTAAGGAGGAAAGACTAGATCTCAACAAAAAGTGAGGTCAACATAAACACTTAACACAAATTTGGTCAAGATTTTAGCCATATTTTTGGTAGCTAAATTACTGCGTAAGTTTGGGACTGGTCAAGTTTTTGGCACTGTTACTGGGGATTTAAATGAACATAAAAATAGCAAACACCAGGGGCACATCAGTGAACGATTGAGAGATTAAAAGGATCTTAAGAAAATTATCAGACTTAATGGAAAAGATTGGTCTCTAAAGCTAGATAATGCATTATGGGCCTATAGAAATGCATATAAGACATCAATAGGTATGTCACTGACTAAAGTAAAATATGTTGAGATTTTTGTACCTCTTTTATACTATTTTTAATGATATTGCACTTTAAAAAAGGTATTTTTGATATTTTGTTGTAGGAATGATGAATTAAGGTCAATGGAGCAAAAAGATGCAAAAAGGAGCGAATTTGGAGCAAAAAGGACCAAAATGTGGAGAATTGCACGAGGGCGCCGACGGCGCCATCGATGCCGCCGACTGCGAGCTTTTCTTAAGGTTACAGGATAAAATCTCCATAAGGCAATTAACGGCGCCATCGAGGCCGCCAACGATGGGATTGACGGTTATGTGTACTTGTACAATGGA
>NW_018239782.1:0-721 GCF_001263595.1 Phalaenopsis equestris | reverse complement strand
AGACAACTCAAAATTTAATCACAAAAAAATAAAAAGAAAAATTGTAACTAAATTAAAATGTCTTTATCGGATGATTTGGAATCCCTCATAGGAGTTAACATACGGTTGCTAATAAGATTTCAGACGGTCTGAATAAAATTATAGAACTCATTGAGTTGAGTTTAAAAATTCATTTGGACTAAGTGAATTTGAAATAAATAGTGGTGTCGGAACAAGGGAACTGTGAGATCCTAACTGGTGCCACTATAATCAAATTTAACCCCCCATGATAATTGAATTTAAACTTGCCATTTAAACCTTTAAATCTTAGACTTTAGGATCACTACTTCATTAAGGAGTCTGGAGCTAGCTTTGTGGGCAACCTTCTATAACTGCGTTCTGCAAACAACACGAGGATCTGCAACATCACATCTTTCCTTAGCTATTAAACAACAAGTCAAAGGATCTCCAGGTTGTCCGTCTATTGCGACATAAATCATCTACTTCTCTTAAGGCCTTTGTATGGCTCTGCTGTACAATTTAAGCTCTATTCTGCCTTAGGATTTTGAGGTTATTGTTTGCCACGACCTAAATCCTTATATTTTCCAGGTTATTTGTGTGATCGTCTCACACGAATATAAGTCCTAACTGATAAACTTGGCAGGATGAAACATTTAAAATAAATTCCTTTCTTGAAATTGAAGTCAAATATTAGGATAACTTGGGAAGTCACCAGTGTTCT
>NW_018239781.1:128281-150771 GCF_001263595.1 Phalaenopsis equestris | reverse complement strand
GCAGAAAGTAAATCTAAACTAAAACATGCTGAAATAAAAATAAACTAAAGAAAAGTCTAACTAGCATAACAGTTATCCACAAAAGAATATTTATTTAAGTGTTCCCTAAGTCTTACATGTTTTTGTAACTCATACACAAACATCAATATATAAATGAGATAAATTCTTCCTCCATCTCATCACCCCTCCATTCGATCAAATTCTAATAGAGTAACTTCACTAATCAATTTAGTTGTTTTAAATATTTTTGTTAGGTCTGAGCCCATGGATACAATTATCCCAGATGTAGTGGCTCGTGAGCACCAACCTCAAGCATCACCATATCCGTCTAAGTATCAACCTCTAATAGTTATAAGGGCACTATAAGATCATCCTCATGTTATTCTTCAACTAGTTTGTTGAACCATATTGATTAAAGAATGGTCAGATAAAGGAAGAAAAATAATTTAGAAGGACCTGCTTTATGTTCAAAATCATAATGTCTTTAGTTAAGCCTCAAGTTTAGTTTAAATCTAAATCATAATGTACTTGTTAATCCAACTACTACTAGAGACCAATTATAAGTCTAGTCACAATGAGAAGTTAAGGAATCACCTCACTCATGACACACAAAAAGATCAAATCAATCCACTAATAATAAAAGCATTTACTAACATCAATCAAACTGAACAAATACAACTCACAAAAACACTAACATAGATAATCTATGGGTTGCCTCCCATAAAGTGCTTGGTATAACGTTGTAAGCGCGATGAATCCCAAGGTAAAACATATTTCACTTAGCACTCTTCACCTTGGGGTTTTTTAATCCCCCTAAAAGTTCTCTCTAGATCTAAGTCATATAATTCAAGGTCTACAGCATATGCATTACACATACTAAAGACTCAACTAATAAGAAAGATATCAAATACTTTAGGGATTCCAAAATTTTTTTGGTATTTTAGATTTTCCTTAAAATAAATAAACTATAATTAAAAATAATAGATAATAACATTATAACTTCCAAATCTATGCCTTTCAAGTTCAACTAAACTTATCCTAACATTCTTGTAATAGCTTCCCCGACAACAACACCAAAAACTTGACTGCTACTTACTCTAAGGGTATACTGATCCCAATTTTTTATATAGATGTAAAATTTGATGTAAATGATTATATATCTAATCTCCTTAATAGTGATTCTCAATTTGTAATAAAGCTAAAAACATGATCCAAAGAAAAAAACTAGGTAAGTCTTTCACTGTAAAGCAAACAAGAATACAGTTATAATATTTAAATATGGGATACTACGTATGTATACATATCATTTTCAAGTAATATATTATAATATTTAAATATGGGATACTACGTATGTATACGTATCATTTTCAAGTAATATAGGACATTTTGATTAAGCCCCGAATAGTAATCCCATAAGGAAAATAGCAATATTTCTTTATAAATTTATAAATTTTAAATGACAAAAATCTACTTAACAAAATATTCTTACTTAAACTTAAGATGCTATAATAGGAATGAAAATTTGATTCTTTTTGTAGTTTTTGGTTTATGAAGATATAGTAAGCAACTGATTAACTTAACTAACTACTTCCAAGATGAAGACTATATACATAAAATACCTTTTCCTTATCATGAATCAGTAATAAGTTTAGAAATTTTGTTTTGGAAGTATGCTAAAATGTGTTGTGCCAAATAGGAGCAATTATATTCTTCACCCTTAGTAGAGATGCTATAGAAATCAGTGGCTAATCTATAGTTTGAATAGTCTTGAAGACTGGTTAGGTAAGGAAAATATCAGCTCTCACTCTAGAGTTCCCACTTCTCCCTCCACCTGGGGGCTAACATCTCGTATCAAAACCTAAAACTATAAATCAAATTGGGGTCTTTATCCTGTCACTCTAAATTTCTCTAATTCTACACTCTTGAAAAGTTTATCTCCCTATTTATTTGCATCAAACCCCATGTCCCTATTTATTTGCATTAAACCCCATGAACTACATTCTCATTCCTGTTGACTGAGACAATACCATATCGGATCTTGCATGTTCTCATAATAGGTATTAACATCTTAATTGGCCAAGTTTAATTGGCTAAGTTAAGAAGTAAATGAAGTGCAAGCTTTCAAATCATCACAATTTATTCCAACATTGAAGTCTAATACTTCACACAATAACCTTTAAATACTTAATCACTTATTATTTAACACAATAACCTTTAAATACTTAATCACTTATTATTTAAAAAAAAAATAATGAAAACTACTCAGAATTCATGGAGAAAAAACAACCATGCATGAGTTTAAAAGTAGAAATCATGCACACAAATTAGAAATCTTGATTAAAACTAAGTGTAGTCACAGGGATAAACACTTATCTCAATTCCTCTCCACCAAATGTCTTGAAGTTCCTTTGAACTTTCTTCCTTCACTCATAATACAAAATGACATTCAAAATAAAAAGAAAGTGGGCGGTGGCGGCAACGGCAGTTACTTGGATGAATGATGACTGTAAAATTTGATGGCTGGCTACCTTCTTCTCTTGGATAATCTAAGTGTTTCCTTATAAAAATCTAAAAGGTGCCTTGATGTCTCTTCAAAAAGGTGTCTCCATTCAATGAATCTTCTAGAAGTTACCTTCTCAAAAGCCAATTAAATGATTTTTTTTGTCCATGGGATATTTCCCACATTTTCACCAAGGGTTGCTCCAAAAACCTTTTCAAAAATTCATTCAAATTTAATAAAACATCACAAAAATACTTCTGGCGCTTAAGTGCGGGGTACCTGGCGCTTACGCGCGGCTCTCTTGTGCATAGGCGTAAATCCTGGGCGCTCGTGCGCCTCAGTTCATTTTTGCACATTTCTTCATTTTTGCTCAAAATTTGATCCTTTTTCACTCCTTTTAGCATTTTTCATCCATTTGATTTGACCTGAAAGAAAAAACCCCCAAAGTACCTTTTATTAAAGTGCAATATCTCAAAATTAGCATAAAAATGTGTATAAAAACACTATATATTTAGGTGTATCAAATTTCCCAAAACTTAAGATGTTACTTGTTCTCAAGTGGCCCTTCAATTTTTAAGAAAACAACATAAGTAGACAATGTATATGAGTTTATTTAGGAGTTACCAAATTTTTGTTGTAGAAATACAGCAGTCCAATTCAAAAAAAAATATTTGTAAATGAGACCAACTTAGAGTTTAGAAATTTTTAAAGTAAAGAAATATGAAAATATGAGTTTCTATTTAATTCAGAAATATTGTAGATTCTCCAAATATGGAGTTTAGGCATTCTATCATCTCCACTTAAAAATTTTTGTTGAGCATAATTTTACTTACTATATTATATCATAAAGCTTAAGAGTTTCTCAAATCTTATACTTTAAAAAGATCAGATGTGGAACCAATTTTTGATTAGGAACTAATCCTCAAGCTTCTCCTCCCTTTTCAACTTTTCTTTTCTTTTTTTTATTTTTCTTTTTCTTTTCTTCATCTTTTTTTTTTATTTTTCTTTTTCTTTACTATATCTAGATAGGCCTTGAATAATTTTGAATTTCACTCTTCCTTTTCTAAAGCAAAGAGTTGATATTTTTCTTTCACTTAAAAAAATAATAATAGTTTTGAAAATTAATTTCAATAAAAGAAATTTAAGTTTTGAAAATAAAAGTCTAAATAATCTAAATTTTTCAAAAATACAAATTTTCCTACTAATAATAATTACATTATATTTAGCATTTTCCACACTAAAAATTTTAGCTTTAATTTTTCTTCATTACTATAAATTTTAACTAAATTCTCTTAGTCATTTATATATTCAAAATTTTAATTCCCTAATATAGCTCAAATACATAATCATTTTTTTTAATCAAAGTCAATTTTATTTGAAGTACATTTGAGAACAAATAAACTTTTTATGTTCCTTAGAAAATTTTTCATTCTGCCCCAAACTTAAAAATTTGTTAATAGAATAAAATATTTTAGCAGCATATATAAATAAACAGCAATGAAAACTAAAAATAACATGCTTGTAGGAATTTTCATATCCTAAATATGCAAGTACAAAAAAATAAAAACAAGAGTTAAAATTAAATTGATCAAATTTTAATTTACTTAACATATAGAGATCATAAGACTTCTATACAGTGGAGTATAACATAAAAACAAAGAAACACACTAACAAACATACACAACTGCATCATAAAAAAAAAGAAATGGTAGTAAATTGAAACTTTTAAACATGCAGCTTTTAAGAAAAAGATAGCTAGATTTTAAATTTTTCTAAGATTCCAAAATTAAGTTCAGCACAGACTAACTAAATACATTAAACAACACAATTAACACAGTTACTACCACACAAACATAATAACTACTCACGAAACACAAATACATCACAGTAGGTGTACGAAACAAAACATAACAAAAACTAACAGTTTCAATAATCACAACTAAAAACATAACAAAAACTACACAATACCTATACGATCAACAGTTCATAACAACACATAAACTAAAAATCAAATAAAACTATAGATCCAAACTAATTATCATCCTCCTCTTCATCACTATCATCACTACACCAACAACTGCAGGTTCATATGATGGATATCTAGCATACTAAGAAAATACCACATCCTGATTACCTCTCTTGAGATGCTCCATAGCTAAGTTGTACTCCTCCTCATAATCACTACGTCTCCTCATGTATCCATCAATATGCTCTACAAATTGTTCTAAGTTTGACACCTTTTCATTGGTATAAATAACATTATTTAATATCATTTCCATTAGCTGTGACAGAGAATCAAATCCAGAAGTCTTACCCCATGATATAGAAGCGTGTGAAGTAGAAGCTTGTGACGTCGAAGCAACAAAACTAATAGAGAATCCACCCCTCGAGCCAAAATAAAATGATGTGAATAAGATTTCACATTCGCACTGGTAATGGACCTTAGTGGTTGTAAGATCTCCTTCCGGCTATCAAATCTAACTCCAACCTGCTCACATAATAAAAAGATCAAGGATATGAATCTCAGGCTTGTAGTAGTAGCAGCGATGACTGAACTTGTAATAACTTGAATTGCTAAATGCAATGGCTCAATGTTTCTCGATCTTGAGTCACTTCACTCAAATGATTTGTTGGCGGCAAATGAGCAAAAATAAAATATAGTCATGCCTTTGCAATGGTATCCAAGTTTTACTCTTCTTTCATTTGTTATCTTTCATAACCCTCTCTCAATAGTCAAAGATGCAATAATCTCATCTAACTCCTCCTCAGTAGGATAATAGTTCAAAGAAAAACACAAAGCACTCAGCGGAAAATATAAATTTATTAATTACCTCAGGGGAAAAATGCACTGTCTTCCCCCTCACCATGACTGCTTTATCATCTTTAAGGAGATTCACATAGAACTCCCACACAACAAAAATAATTATGACAATAGAAAAATAACAAAACCGCTCCCACTGGTGGTGAACAATCAAATCTACCACAGCTCCTCCCAGTCTTTTGAAACACCACTCAGGAATAAATTTTCTTGATTGTAGTGCATCACTTGATTGATCCTAAGTTCTCATACTGAAAAACTTGTTTGAATCAATTGGAACCTTCCCCTTAATTCTCTTCATTCACTGTGCCATTTCTAAAAAATGTATAAAATTAAAAATAATTTCTACATTCACTTCAAATCACTATACTAAACTCCTAAAAGCTTAAACTAATAAATCCATGTCTTTTTCATAGATTTTTCTTAAATTTTCACCATGAATAGTGATTTTCCACTAGCTCATGAAGCTCAAAATACATGGTGAAAATAAAAAATTTTTGCATAGAAGTGAAACTCTTACCTCAAGGATATCAAATCTAGCAATTTTTGCCACTAATCTCCAAGAAATCTTCAAATATGGTAATGCCTTGGATAGAAATCATGAATGACCCGAGGAAGAAGATGAAGGAGGTGCAAAAATGTTTTTTCGGACTGATTTTTTACTTAAAACTATTCACGAACCGATTTTTGCAAACCAGCACTTAAGCGTGAATGGTTCTTCGCTTAGGCGCATGTGTCTTAGTTTAGGCAACACATTCATAGCATACTAATTACACTTAACATAAAACAAACACTAAACACAATTAACTCAAAATAAAGAACTTAATTCTCTCTCCATTTGGTGGAATGAATCTTGGTCTCTCATTAATCTCTCCTTAAGCATTTGAAATGTATATATGAAAGAACAGACGATTATTAGTAACTCTGGTTGAACTTTCTTTAATCAACTTGTTCTTCAGATACATAACCTTGTCTGTTTCTTCCATAAAATTTGTTTAGCTAAACTGCATCTTAAGTTGTCATCCCATATGATCCAGATGTGATTAAATTCCATCACTTTTGCTTCAATTGAAGCCAGGTCAGCCTTAATTTTAGTGATTTTCTCCGCTATCACTTTGATATTAATGGCTAAGTGATACACCTAAAATATATAGTGTTTTAGACACATTTTTATACCTATTTTAGAGATATTGTGCTTTAATTGAAGGTATTTTTGTGTTTTCTCTTGCAGATACCGGTAAAAAGAGTGAAAAATTCTTAAAGGAGTGAAAAAGGATCAAATTTGGAGCAAAAAGGTGAAAAATGTGCAAATGAGTTTTGGCGCCTAAGCGCCGGGTAAACAAAGAAGGCCACTTTTAAGCGCCAGGGGTCCTGCGCTTAAGTGCTAGTGGCAGATATTGGACGAGTAAATTCAGTTTCTGCGAATTTTGAAGAGGTTTTTGAGGTACCCATTGGCTTAATAGGTGGTTATAACCACCATGGATGAAAATTATCACGAAAGGATGCATCTCTTGGGGAAATACATTGAATCTAGACATATTTTGATGAGTTTCCAAGTGAGAAACCAAGGTGCCTTTCGGAAAATTATAAAAGAAAGAAGACTGGTACTTTGAAAGCGGTCCTGAAAGTATTGGAAAATTTTGAAAGTTCTCATTTGTGGAGTTAGTTCAGAGAAATTTTTAGGCATCACTTTTACTTTTATTTTATCCTTTTTGTTATTTTATTTTGAGTGATTGTTAAGAGAAGAGATTCAAAGGAACTTCAAGAGTTTGGTGGAGAACTTGAGATAAGTTTTTATCTTTTATTTTAAACTAATTTTAGTTTTAATTGAAACTTGTTGACAACGATTTCTACTTTTAAACTAAAGTGTGGTTTTGTTTTCTCCATGGATTCAAAGTAGTTTTCTTTATCTTTCTTCTTAAAGTGATACATAATTAAGTTTGGGATTGAAATTGTGAAGAGTATTGATCTTTAATGTTGGAAGAAGTTGTGATGATTTAAATCCATGCACTTCATTTACTTCATGATTTGGCCAATCTAGATGTTAAAATTTGGTGGGAGAACATGTAAGAATCGGGCTGGTATTGTCTCATTCAACAATTGGAAAGAATCACATGAGGTTGTATGAATGAGAATGTAGTTCATATGATTGAGTGCAAATAAATAGAGAAATATTCATTGAAGGGTGTAGGGTTAAAGAACTTTAAAGTGACAGGTTAAAGCCCCCAACATAATTTATTATTTTAGGTTCTGATACGAGATGTTAGCCCGCAGGTGGATGGAATCGAGGGAACTCTAGAGTGAGAGCTAGTATCTTCATTGCCTAGTCGGTCTTCAAAACTATTCAAACTTTAAATTAGCGAATGTTCTTTATAGCAACTCTTGTAAGGGGAAATAAGGCACAACACAATTTGCATACTTCCACAAAAAAATTCCTATACTTATTACTGAATCATGATTTATTACTGAATATACTTATTACTGAATCATGATAAGAAGAAAGATATTTTTCTTATTAAGTGATTTTTATCTACAAAACTCTAGTTATTTTTTAAAATTGTTACTATTTTGTCAAAATATCAAAAAACCAATAATGTTTGAATTTTTATTACTGCAAAATATATTCAATTTAAGTAATTGTCTTTTTAAAAATAGAAAGTTTTCTAAAAGTGCATATTGTATAAATTCCTTATGGGTTCGATATTCAGGTCTTAATCAAAAAGTCCTATATTACTTGATAACAATACATATACTTGCGTAGTATCCCAATATATATAAATTAAAAGTTAAATTCTTATTTTTCTTCAAGATCAAGTTTTTGGTTTTGTCGTAAAGTAAGGATATATAAGTGAAATATAATCTGAATTTTTGTTGTACTTTGCATATTAGTAGTATCAAAAGGGATCACTAAGAAACTGTTATACAACTCTTTCGCACTCTGACTAACAAACTTCTTTCTCATTAATTCCTCCATCTTCTTCAAATCACTCTCCCAAGATGACATTTTTCCAAACTCTTCTCTTCTCTCTTTGAATTTTAGGTTAATTGCAGGTGTGGCGTGATTTCTACACATACCCTTCTTTTTATAGGCTCTAAACTCTTCTTAAAACACCTTGGCACATCCTAGAACTGTCTGCCACGACAAAGACAACAAAATCTTTATTAAAACTTCTAAAAACTAAAAATTGCACATGTTTTTTAACTACTACGCTTAAGCGTCAGTGTTAAGCTAGCACAGGTCAACTTAACATCCAAATACTCATTCTAACATGTTAAAATTATCTTTAAAGGTCTTAGAATAATCACTAACTCATTATATAAAAAAAATTTCTCCAAAATTTTCTAAATCATACACAACAACGTAAAAAAAAAACAAACACATAGGTAAATATGGGGTGCCCCCCCACAGAGCGCTTGGTTTAACGTCGTCAGCCTGATGTAACCAGTGCTTATTCTGGTTGACCCAACATCATAAATTCATTTAATTTAAGTTGGTCACCTAAAAAGTAGGATTTCAGCCTGTGACCATTCACTTTGAATATTTTATCAATTTTAGGATCTTTGATATCCACATCTCCAAAAGAATAAACTTTCATCACAACAAATGGGGCCATCCATCTAGACTTAAGTTTGCCTGGAAATATCTTAATCTTGCATTGTAAAGAAAAAAATTGTTGCCCTGGCTGAAAATTTTTAGTATGAATCCTCAGATCATGAAACGTCTTCATCTTTTCTTTGTAAATATTAACACTTTCATAAGATTCATTCATTATCTCTTCAAACATATTCAATTGCAATAACCTTTTCTCACTAGCATCTTTTAAATTGTAATAAAATTCTTTAATTGCCTAATATGCTTTATGCTCAAGTTCACATCTATTAATTCTAGTACACAAGTTGGTGAAAAACTCTAGATTAGCTAATGTTGTTTGCAAGCACCGAGACGGGTAAAGAATAGACATGCTTCTATTTGTCACAATACATAATATTATTTTAAGTTACTTGAACTCTACACAGGTTAACATCTCTTTGCAAGGAGAAAGGTTTTTCCTTAATATTCAAACTCGTTAGTTTACTATATTAATGTTTTACACTTCTTTGTTAGTTTATTTTTAAATTTATTAGTAACTTTTTGCAAGCACATCAACATTGTTGACTTGTCTATTTGATCTGTAATTTAGTTAGAAATTTTGCAATTTAATTTTAAGAGTTACAGTTTTCTCCGTGGGATCGATACTGGATTTTTTGGAAAATCTTATAATACTTGAAAAGATATGTATACTTACGTAGTACCCCTAGTGTGAAAATTTATTATATATTTTTTAAATTATTACTATTATTTACACAAGCCACTAAATATAATTTGGGACATCTTTTTGGCAATATTTTGGAGATTAAAAATACAAGTAATTGCGGGTCAGGTCAAGTTCTTAACGTCGTAGTCTGGGATAAGGATGGAACTTTTTAACTTTTGAATTATATTTGAATTGTGGATCTACTTTTAGTATTTTTGATATTTTTTGAAAAAACCAAAAAAGCCAAAAAAATTAAAAAAACCAAAAAAACCAAAATATTTGAAAAATATTTATTTTTAGTGTGTAAATTTATTTTCTTAAATTTTAACTTTGTATATGCGTAGTTCAAAATCTAAAGGTTTAGTGCCTAGTGATTCGGGATTGGAACAAACTGTAAGGAAAATTTGAAAACAAGGAAGACTTCATAATTTTCAAGAAATGGCAAACACATCACAAAATATAATCGAATTTCAAACGGCTAAAAATAAACATCATAATTTACGAAAACCTTTAAGGGTTTATGCAAACCCTATTGTATATGAATTTCATTTAAGTATTCAAACTCCTGTTGTAGAGGCTAACTGATTTGAACTTAAGCATTCAATTATACAAATTGTGCAAAATAATTAGTTTTGGGGAACACCATCTAAGGATCCAAATTTATATTTAGCAAGCTTTTGAGAAATGTGTGCTACATTTAGAAATGATGGCATATCAAATGATTCTATCAGACTTAGAATTTCTCCTTTTTATTATAAGGATAAAGCTAAGATGTGGTTAAATTCGTTAGCATCTGGATCAATTAGTTCTTGGAAAGATTTAGCACAGAAAACTAAAATTGGAATTATTCCTGAAGGAAGTACAAACACCTGTCTCTCTAACTACGATTAATTTAGAAAGACCACCACCACCTTTTCCTTGAAGACTTTGAAAACTAAAATTGGATCAGTAGTTTTCATGAATTTTGGAGAAATTTAAAAAACTTATAATAGATATCCCTTTCGCAAAAGATTTGGAATAGATTGATACACTAAAATTATGTGCATTTTTATGTATTCATTTTATGTTTATATTTGGTGATATTGTACTTTAAAGAAAGATATTTTCAGTTTTTGTTACAGGTATATTGATTTTAGGCATTTGGAGCAAAAAGTAGAAAAAAGAAGGAAATTTGGAGCCAAAATGAAGATTTTCAGCATCCTGGTGCTAGACGCGGCATTATACAGAGAGTTGGTGCCAATGTCACCATTTTACAAGGAAGCGGCACTAGAAGTGTTAGAATTAGTGCCTGAGGCACCAAAATCCATAGAACAGCATGAAACTTCAATACACTGAAGTTAAGAGGCGCTAGAATTGGCACCAGAAGCGCTAAAGACAATTTAGACGGAGTAACGTGGTTAGTGACTACTTTTGAGTGGTTTCAAAAAGGCTCCAAACAATACAGACACCCCATGGAGTGATTCAATGCATCTAAAAACTTTGGAAAGGCTCTTGAATGAAGAGATATGTCTCTTGTATGAGAGGACTTCTCTCTTGGTCTGAAGAGGTGTTCCTTTTGGGAAAAAATGTATGTGTTTTGAATTTTTTTTGAATGGAAGGCTAACCCTAATGAAAAGAGAGAGGTCTAGAGAAAAGGTGGACGTGAGGTTTGAAGAGAAGAGGGTGTCATGACAGATAATTCTTGGAGAAGAGAGTGTTTTCTTCTAAAAGTGTAAGAGGAGAGGGAAGGTGAGAGATTTCTTCTTCATTACATTTCTAAGAGAAAACTGAGTGTGATTGTAAAGAGAGAACATACTTAAAGGGAACTTCAACAACGGATTTTCTTGAAAAGGAGTGTGAGATAAGTTGTATCCTTTCTTTTATTTCTTTTATAAACTTATATATATATATATAATATATGTTTTTTCATATCCGTAAAGAGAGAACATACTTAAAGGGAACTTCAACAATATATATATATAATATATGTTTTTTCATATCTATATATGAAATTCATGTTTTGTTGTATCCTTCTCCTGAATTTGAGTAGTCTTCTTTATCCTTCTCCCTACAATGAGATTTGGTTTTGTGAAGAATTGATTTAGTTTTAGAAGGTTTTAAATGTCAAAAATTTGTGATGATTTAAACTTTGATCTTCATTTAGATTTTGATCTGGCCAATTGAAATGTTAAAATTTCTTGAGAAACATAAGATCTGAATGAGCTATGCTTTCTACAACAAGGTAGGAGTCACATTCAATTTCATGGGTGAAAATGTAATCCATGGGGTTGCGTACATATAAATAAGGAAATATACTTTGATGAACGCAGAATTGGAGATTTTAAGGTGACAGACGAAAATCCTGACTTTGGTCTAGTTGCCTGGAAACTAAAGCAAGGTTGTTAGACCTCAGGGGAAGGAGAAGTGAGAGTTCTAGAGTGGCAGTCAATATCCTCTCAACCAAATAATAGATATAGGGAACAAACTCTGGATTAGTCAATGTTACTAATGCACTCTCAGAGGGTAAGGAATAGAATTGCTCCTACATGGCACAATACAATTTTATATGTATTTCAAATGATTTTAATTACTTCACAATCCATAAACTCATTGTAAAGGAGAAGGATACTTTCTTAACTTTGAACTATTCATTACAAAACTTTGTTTAGTCTTTAAGAGTTTACTTTCGATGTTTAGCAAATAGCATAGCTAACCTAGTTCTTTTAACTGCATTTCATTTAACATAAGTAAATTTACTTTAGATTTGTTTTCTGTACTTAAGTTTTGTAGTTTTTTATTAATGTGTTTTATATTATAACTATAAGAACTTCCAACTCCCTGTAGGATCGATACTTAGGACTCCATTAGAGCCCTTTATTATTTGATTGTACGTATACTTACGTTATTATTACGGTATGAAAGCAAGAAGATTTTAAGAGATAAAATTTTTATACTTATATTTGTTTTATTGGGATTGAACTGCATATTCACTATTTATGTTGTCATGTGTGTACTATAATATTAAAAGATATTTGCAGCACACCACAAAACTGCGCAGCACGGATGCTAAGTAATGATAAAGTCATGAAAGAAGTTTCCTTAAAAACTCAAAGAGCTGGTAGCTTTACCATATCTTGTGCAATTAGAGAAAAGTATCGTGGGTAAGCTTTATGTGATTTAGGAGAGAGCATTAACCTCATGTCTTTTTCTATATTTAAAGAGCATAGGTTTAGGAGAAATATCTCTTACTACTATAACCCTACAGTTTGATGATCCATCTATCACTTATCATATAATGGTTATTGAAGTTTAGTTGGTTAAAGTGGATAAATTTATCTTTCCTGTTGATTTTATTGTCTTTCCTGTTGATTTTTGTGTTAGATATGGAGAAAGATAAATAAATTCCTATTATTTTGGGGAAACCTTTTTTTGATACGGAACGTGCAATGATAGATGTGCAAAAAAGAGAATTAACCATGAGAGAGAATTATGGAGAAGTTATAATTAATTTGCTTAAAATAATAAAGTATCCTGATAGAAAATGTTATAGAATGAAAATTATTGATTATATGATTTTTAATCATTTTCAAGGGAGATGTGAAGGCATAACTGATCAAAAAGATGAAGTCATTTCCAAACAAAATTACAGGAAGGTAAAATTGAAAGTGATTTCGAGGATGAATCAAATGAGATGATTGTTGAGGATTCAAGTTATGTTAAGGAAAATTTTGAAATTTTAGAAACTATTGAGGAGTTATACTGATTCCATTATTTGAAAAACCTCCCAAACTAGTGATGAAGGTATTACCTACTCAATTAAAGTACGCATTTTTTGGAACTCATCTACATTACCAATTATTATATCCTCAGATTTAACTGCAAAACAAGATGACGAATTATTGGAGAAATCGAAGAATCATAAAATAACTTTTGGATGGATATTAGTTGGTATTAATAAAATCAATCCTTCAATCATTATGCACCAAATTTTGATGGAAGATAATTATAAGCCTAAGGATGATCCTCAAAGAAGATTAAATATTATAATGAAAGTGTTTGTTAATAAAGAAATTTTAAAGTGGTTGGATGTTGAAATTATTTATCCGATTTCAAAAAGTTCTAGGGTTAGTCCTATTCATTGTGTTCCTATAAAGGGAGGAGTGACTGTAGTTGTCAATGAAAAGAATGAATTAATTCCAACAAGGCAAGTCACTGGATGGTAAGTTTATATTGATTATAGAAAATTAAATCTCGCCACTAGGAAAGATCAATTTCTTTACCTTTTTTGTATCAAATGTTGGATATACTAGCTGGGCATCATTGTTTTGCTTTTTGGATGAATATTCTGGATACCACCAAATACCTATTGCACTTTAGGAGCAAGACTAAAAAAATTCATTAGTCCATATAAAACTTTTGTTTTTAGTATAAGAGCTTTTGGATTATGTAATGCATATGCAACTTTTCAAAGATGTTTGATATCAATTATTTGTGTTTTAATTGAGAAAGGAATTGATGTTTTTATGGAGGATTTCTCAGTTTTTGGAACCTCTTTCAATTCATGTTTATATCATTTAACAAGAGTTCTAAAACACTCTGAAGAAACAAAATTTGTTCTCAATTGTGAAAAATGCCAATTTATGGTTGCAGGAAGAATTGTGTAAAGGCATAAATTTTATGAGAAAGATACGGAAGTATATCCAAATGCCAATTTATGGTTGCAGGAGGAATTGTGTCAAGGCATAAATTTTATGAGAAAGATATGGAAGTATATCCAGCAAAAATTTAAGTTATTACTGAATTACCACCTCCTACAAATGTGAGGGGAATAAGAAGTTTTCTAGGACAAACTAGTGTCTACATATGTTATATTAAGGATTTTTAAAAAATTTCCAAGCATTTATGTCATCTTTTGGAAAAAGAAGTTAATTTTGATTATAATGATGAATGCCTCAATGCCTTTAATTTATTAAAATAGAAATTAATCACTGCTCCTATTATTGTTTCACCTGATTAGACAAAAACTTTTGAATGAATGTGTGATGCTAGGGATTACACTATAGGTGTTGTTTTAGGGAAAAGGTATGACAAAATGTTCAAAGTGATATACTACGCTAGTAAAACCCTTAATGAGGCTCAAATTAATTACACTACCTTTGAAAAGGAGTTATTAACTATAGTGGTTGCTTTTGATAAATTCAAACCTTTTCTTATTGGAACTAAATGTATTTTGCATACTGGTCATTCTGTTATAAAGTATTTGATGATAAAGAATGATGCAAAACCACGATTGATTAAATGAGTCCATTTGATGCAAGAATTTAATTTTAAAGATGTCGATAGGAACGGTGCTGATAACCAGATAGTTGATCATTTTTCAAGGCCTGAACAAGTGAATAAAAATTATTTTAATGATCAAATGAATGAGAATTTTCTTGATAAATAATTATACGTGATTATTGAATGAAAAATTAAATGGTATGGTGATATAGTCAAATACTTGATCAATAATATTTCAACATATGGATTAGATAGCCATCAAATCAATAAGTTCATTTATGATTCAAATTTTTACTTCTGAAATGACCCTTATCTATATAAACAATGTAAGGACTTAGTTATTTTAAGATGTATATCATTAGAAGAAACCCAAGTAATTATGCAAAAATGTCATGAATCAGATTCTGAGGAACATTTTGAGGTTGATAAAACTGCATTTAAGATTTTACAATCTAGATTTTATTGGCCTATGTTATTTAAGATGTCAATACTTACATAAAATCATGTGATAGATGTCAAAGGGTAGGCAATATTTCTAGAAGAGATGAAATGCTCTTGAATTTTACTCTGGAATTTAAAATTTTTTATGTTAGGGTATTAGATTTTATGGACCATATATACCATCTTCTGGAAAGACTTATATTTTAATATATATGGATTATTTTTCTAAATGGATTAAAGAAGTTGATATACCTCACTGTGATGCTAAAATTGTTGCTAAATTTTTAAGGAAGAATATTTTCACAAGACTTCGAATGCTGAATGTAATCATTATAGATGGGGGATTCCATTTTAAGAATATAATGATTGAAACATTAACTCAAAACTATGGTATTAAACATCGTATTGCCACAAATTAAAACCTTCAGACTAGTGGTTTAACATTAACTCAAAAATATGGTATCCAATCATGAAATTAAAAGAATATTGGAAAAAATGATAAATCCTAATAGGGCTGATTGGTCTGCCAGATTTGATAGTACTTTATAGGCCTATAAAAATGCTTACAAAAATCCTATAGGAATGCCATCATATAGGCTCATATATGGGAAATTATGTCACTTGCTAGTTGAATTGGAGAATAAAACTTATTTGGTTGTTAAGGAGTTTAATTATAATTTGAAAATGCTGGAGAGAAGAGATTACTACAATTAAATGAGTTGGAAGAAATTAGAAATTAATCTTATGGGAATGCCAGAATTTATAAAGAGAAAATGAAGTTGAGGCATGATCAAAAAAATTTGAAAAAACATTTTAAGCATGTGCAAGTTATTTTGTTATATAATTCAAGGTTGAATCTATTTCTAGAAAAACTTAAATCTAGGTGGTCAGGACTATTTATTGTGGTGAGAATTTATCCATATGGAACTGTCGATATTGATGATCCTAAAACTTAGAAAGTGATTAAGCTAAATGAGCACATGAGAATTTATCCATATGGAAGAAGATGTTTAGTTTGTTGTTTTCTTTCTTTCTTTTGATATGTTTGTAAATTTGTACTTTCTTGTGTTAGTGTTTAGTTGTATATGTGTTGAGTGTGATGTTTGTATTTTGTCTTTTGTGCTAAACTATTTTAGTTGAATCAGTCCTGTGTTTATTAATACTCAACACTTGTCTTTAATATTTTTACTTGCACTCATTTTTTTGTTTTAAATTTTAGAAATTCTCTTTCTTTTTGAATTTTCCAACTTTAAATTAGTTAAAAATTTAGGTTTAGAGGAATGGAGAAAAATCTTTTTAAGAACTAAACTTTTTTTATCCTCAAAGATCTGCATTTTTAAAAGTATTTATAACATAACCTATTGTATGTAGGGTTAACTTTAGATAACAATATTTTTTCTTTATGAATGTCAAAGAAAACTAAGTAAAAGTTTTTAATAATAAAGGTTAATTCTAGAATTAATATATTTAGTCTGAAAGTATAAGGTTATGCTTTCACTATTTAATGAGAAGAAAATTGTATTTTTGAAAATATTAAGGATCTTAGATTTACACCTGAAAAGGAAAAAAATCACACTTTATGAAAAATCTTTTTTAATGCTAATACACATTTATTAAAGTATGGAAATGTGGGAAGTTCTTAACTTTAAGAAGAGGATAGTGGAGCTCAAAACCATTAAAGGCTATCCAGATATAGTAATCCTCACTTGACATGAAAAGAAAAAAGAAATGAATGAAAATTATCCTAAAAGAAAAAGAAAAGAAAAATCAAAAAAAAAAGAAAAGGAAAAAAAGGAAAATATGTGAGAAGAAGCTAAAGGAGATGCCTAATCCAAAATTGGCACCACTTGACTCATCTTAACGAAAGGAACTTAATTTCCTTTCTAAACTTAGACTTAAATTTTTAGCACCTTAACTAATAAACTTATCATGTAATTTTTTTCTTGTAACTCTTAAAAGTATCCAGAGTATGACAAATTTTAGTTATTTTTAAAATGAATAGAAAATTAGAACTTTTAGACTTCACTTCTAGATATTCTTATATTTATGTTTTTAACCTTAGTTATTAAGATTATTTTGAAAGTTTCACTATAGCATTTATCGAACACAGACTATAGAAGTCTTTAAGTTAAACTCACTATGACAAGTTATAAAATTCTTTATATGTTAAGGAGTTACTTGAGGATAAGTAACATTTATGTTTTGGGGAATCGATCCACCTAAAAATTACCTACTTTTAGTGCACATTTTATAAGCATTTTTGCACTTATTTGATGATATTGCACTTTAGGGGAAGGTATTTTTGCATGTTTTTTATTTTTGGTACATAGAAGGATATTTAGAGAAAGTGAAGGAAAAACGGAGCAAAATGGGGCTACTTTGTGTGGCTCTATAGTGCCAACTTGGCGCTACAACGCTACCCTATAGGAGAACATGGCACTATAGCGCCGCATCCTTCCACTATAGCAATAGTAACCAAATTTCTATAACATACATTGAATTTGGAAAAGTTTTGAAGAGGTGCTTGAAGCAACCTCTGGTTATTTCTAGTGTTCTATTAAAGAAGAATAATTTAGCTGAAAATCAAAAACTAAGGAGAGACTTAGGAAAAACTTTAGAGAGACCTTTTAAAGATTTATAGTTGATTTGTAGTGTTCTTTTTATTGCGTTTGAGTGTTTGTGAGCGATTGTTGTGTAAGAGTTATGAGATTGCCGAGAGGAAACTCCAAAAATTTGCTTGGGGAAAAGACATAAGGTACATTGTATTTGTGTTTATGTTTTTATTGTAAGACTTGGATTTCAATGCAAATGATGTGTTTTCTTTTTTATCTCCATGAATTCTGAGTTGTTCCTTTTCTTTCTCCTTACATATGGGAATTAATTTTTTGGGATGAATGTAATTTAAAAACTTCTTTTTCCTCTTAATAATTATGATGGTATTTTCATTACCTTTCAATAACTTTGCAAAATTGCCACTTGTGCAGTTAAAATCCATTAAAAACATAATTACCTGGAAGGGCAATGAATCCACCCAACTAGTGAATACCACACTTCATTTTGGGCAGAGTCGTTGCAATCAATTATAGGGAAGTGCAAATAAAAAAGGAAATTAGTTTTGATGGGCATATAATAGATTTGTCTAAATTGACAGACTAAATTATTTTATCAATTCAATTTAAATATTAGATCGTAAGGGTCCCTAGTAAATCCTATAGAGAGGGTACAATGGGTAATCTTGAGGTGAGAGGCTAGATCTATTTAGCACTACTACACAGGCTGGTGAAAAACTCTAAATTAGCCAATATTCTTTGCTAGCACCGGGAGGGAGTAAAGAATAGGAATGCTTCTATTTATCACAACACAAAATTATTTTTAGTCACTTGAATTGTGTACAAGTTAACAACCCTTTGCAAGGAGAAAAGTTTTTCCATAATATCCGAACTCCTTAATATACTTTATTAAACTTTTACACTTTTTCGTTACTTCTTTTTTAAATTTAGTAGTAAATTTTTGTAAGCATGTCAACATTGTTCACTTATCTATTTGATCTTAAATTTAGGTTGAAAAATTTTAATTTAATTTTAAAAGTTACAGCTTTCCCTATGGGATCGATACTGGTGTTTTAAGGAAAATCCTATATTACTTAAACCAATACGTATACTTACATAATACTCACAGTGTAAATATTTTTTATATATTTTATAAATCATTACATTTATTCACACTAGCCACTAAATATAATTTGGATAATATTTTTGTTGATATTTTGGAGATTAAAATTATACGTAATTGCGGGTCGGGTCAGCTGAAAAATGGAAGTCTCGGATGGACTCGTTTGGACCAATATTTTTTACATCACTGGGATTGCCTCGTCTATTTTAGAGGAATAGAATCCTCCTAGAGAGCCTCCTAGAAAAGGTAAAGGATGGGAAAAAAGTGTAATGTCGCATCCATGTAGAGGAAGGGGAGCTAACCCCCATTACATTCACCGATTACTAGTAGCCTATAAAGGGAAACCCTTCCAACAATGATATCATTGTAACATGGATAATTAACAATATCTAGGATTGGTGTATCCTTATTGATATTAGCAGTTCAGTGAGAATCCTCTTCAATTTAATGTCCACAAAGTGCAATCTTTAGACGGATTGGCTAGCAATGCCAACCATCCCTTTGTATGGTTTTTCAAGAAAGAGGAAGGAGGCCCTGGAGGTGGCCAAAAATTTACCACAAAGTAAGTCGTTCAAGTAAGTAAATGTGTTGAGTAATAATGCATTTTTAGATTACTACAAAATGAACCCAATGAGAAAGGGCTAAGAAGTAGTCTGAAGGGTAAATCTCTAGTTTACTAAGTGAAAGCTCAAAAGGTTGCAGTGAAGCAAGACATATGAATCACCCAAGTCTACGTGTCAAGTAATAATGAGGTCAAAGAGAACCACAAATTGATACCATGAGGAAAGTGTTAAGCTTTATTCTAGAGAGAAAATCTCTAGTTTACTATTTTAATAAACCTAGCTTAGCATGTTCACAAATAAGAGGTGGTAAAATAAAATCCTACTTAAAAGCAAAAAATTAATAAAAATTAGTTTGGAAAAAGCGGAAAATTGTGATAGAATAATCTTACCTGTTTTCAAATTATGTGAGGCTTGCACCTTAGTAATTTAGTTGATAGGTTTGTGGTTTTCTTAGGCTTTCTTCTATGTGATAGTTGTCAACAGGGATAAAAAGTTCTCCTTATGCCTTTGGCTAGGTTAATAAGGATAGAATCAATGAAGTTGAGGCTTTCTCAATCCTCATGAAATCCTGCAAATTTCTTTTGATCTTTTTCATAGGTTGTAAATAAGAAAAAGTAAGATATTTTTTACTTGGATCTATGTATTTGGCATGTGTTATAGATCACGAAATATGTTCGCATCTAATTGGACAGATCAAGAGTAAATTAAACTCTATTTTTAACATAACAATTAATACATCTTGATTCCTCAGGAAAACAATACAGTGAAAGAAATCATCTGAAAAAATCACAAAAACTATATAACTTGTATCACAGAGGCACGAAAGAAAATATAACAATGCATTTTGGAAAGAACACAGGAAAGACATTTCATTGAAATCAACATTGCAAGTAAAACAAAAAGGTAAAATATACCAAAAAATTTGTTCCCTCTTCTACAGTAGTCAAATCCTTTCTCATATAATAAAATTATTAGAATATTTAATAAAGCAAAAAGTAAAAGGTAGAAAACAACCTTAACACTTCAGCCTCAAGAGAGGAAAAGAATTCTAAGAAAAAAATCTCCAAAACCCTCTGTTTTTGCTCTCAAGATGTATTTAAGTCCCTTCCTTCTAAAAGAGAGCCTTTATATGTGCCGTGCACAAGCTCCCACTTTTAAAGAAAAAGAAAAAAAAAATAGAATGAAAGTACCTACCAAAATAGGCTTTGACGGTTTGTTGGCATGACCATTGTTGACCTCACTTTTGGTTGAGGTCTAGTTTTGGTCTGTTTTTTCCTCTTTAGTAGCCTAAGGTCTAGCCATAAGACTTTCCTATTGGCTATTTTTAGAAAACTAGAAATGTCACCCTCACCATTATAAATTCTACCATCTTCTTTACTAAATTTGAAGTTTCACATATTGGTCCTAATCTCTAGAACTTAGTAGGTGGGGTCAATATAAGGGAAACTCAAGATGAGTCACCCTTAGGATGGCTGGACCTTAGGATTAACCCTGGGTTTTGGTTTGGAGCTAAGGCACTCACTAAACTAATCTACACTCACAATCACTCACAACCCTAAACTGAATTTTCTATCCTAGGCCCCATGATCTTTTTGGGATACTCGTATAGATGGTCCCCTAAACTAACCAGCCCTAGGGTTATGGTTTGACTAAGACCACTAGGTAGAGGACCCAAAATGGGGTTTCCATTAGTCCATGGCTTGTTGGTGATGGTTGGTACCTCAACTCTACCAAAATACCCATCTTGGCCTTTTACCCCTAAACACCGCCAAATTATCAAAATACCCCTCCATCGCCCAAAATTCCAAAAATTCCAAAAATTTCCAGAAAATCTCAATAAATCTAAAATATTCCCAATTTCATTTTTATCAACTACAACATGACCCAATTTTGCCACTTTGACCACCTTTTACTAAAACCCCCAAATTTGCCTTTAAGGGCCCAAATTTCCCCAAATTCAACACAAATGTCCATCAATTTGATTTCAATTGGCCCCAATTTGAATCCTAAACTCAAATTAACTCTTGATATGACCAATATAGTCTAAATAAAAGCTTAATTGGGCTTAATTAGCCCATGATTTGAGCTAAATTTTGGTATAGGTCAAACCCAATTTTGGTCATATGACCTAATCTCACCAAATTGAACCCATAGCCTAGTCAATTGGCCCCAATTAATGTTGCGAAATCCTTATAACAATCCTACACATCAAAAAAAATCATCAATTAGCCTTGGTGAAGCCTCAAATCCATTTGATTTTGGCCTAAATCCAAAATTCCCAAATTTAGCCCCAAATTGGCTAAGTCCCCAAATTTCATCCAATTGATTGCCTTAACACCCAAATTGGCATCCAATTCATGTTGAAAACTATTCATGGGGTCCCTATTGACAATTTACAACCATGAATTTGGAATTAGCTTAAGGCTAGCCCAAGCTAGACCCAAGCCTAGTCCAACATGACCAAATTGACTAAAAATCAAAATTCCCTCAAATTGACCCTTCAATTGAGCTCAAAACCACTTCCATTCTTCACCAAAGTTTTTCCTTATGATCATATACACCAAATGAAATATTTATTTGGGACAATTGACATGGGAAACCTAGCCCAAACCCAAGTTTTGGTCATTTGCACCCACTTGGACCCATGCACTAAATGTGACCTAACCACCCTAAAGTCACCAAATTAACTCCATCACAGCCATTAGTTGGACTGAGTGACTAGTCCAAACACCATGAAACAACCTAAATCAAGCCATGGACCAAAGCTACCCTAAATCAAGGGAAATTAATTAAAAAAATGCATGTGCTTAAGATATCCTTACCAAAATTAGGTATTATTGCACTAAATTGCTGTGACATGTTCCCCTGAGTTCCCTGAGCTCCTAGGCACCTCCCCCTAGCCGGCCAGCCAGCCTAGTGGCTGGGGGAGGACAAAAAAGCGA
>NW_018239781.1:123824-128227 GCF_001263595.1 Phalaenopsis equestris | reverse complement strand
CCGGCAAGCCTAGTGGCTGGGAAAGCTTAAAACTGAGAGCCACCCCATGGTACCTAACACAAATCAAACCTAGAGGCCAGCTCAGTCAAACCAATTGATGGAGCTCCTCTGCCCTCCACCTAAGCACCACAATGTACCCAAACTTATGCCATGAGAGCCACCCTCATGGCCATTTTTATAAAAACTCACCTCCTCGGCCATGGGAGGTGTGCTAAAATTTCCTTCATGAGGCCTCTCCAAACTTTACACAGAGCTTCCCTAAGATCCTCTCAGTGCATTCCAACCATTTTCCCTCACCAATTCTCACTGCTGGAGCTCAATTTTAAGCTTCAAACCTTGGCAGAAACCAGAACAGAATCCAATACACCTTCACAGTCCATCAAACTCAAATTAACTCTACCCACACCTTCACAACAGTGAAAGAAGCCAAAGCCCCATAAAATCCCCCTTCCACAGAGCCTCTACCATAGCTCTAGACCAACACCCAAATCCTACCGTGATCAAATTCATACCTAGGCCTTACATCAAGACCATAGACTCAATCCCTAGCCTCTTTGGATCATAAAAACGTGCCAAGGCCCTCTTATTGAAGCTTCACTTCTCAGACAAAGGTATAAAACCTCACCTCATCCCGAGCCTATTTCGTCAAAGCTTCACTTCTTAGAGCAAAGGTATAAAACCTCACCTCATCCCGAGCCTATTTTGATTCTCCATTTAATTAGGCTTAATTTAATTGCATGATTACTGTATGGATGTGTTTGTCTCACTTAGACAAGTCCATAAAACTAAACTCGAGGTGATTTGGTTGATTCTAGGATGAGATCTTAGGGTTTTAGTGCGGACGGTCATGGGATCATTCTATCAGGGATGATGACGGGGAGCCGTTTGATCGAGCGTGTATCAAATGGATTGAGGAGATCGAGCCGGACGACGCTTCGGGATTTAAACAGCGGGCCGAGTCAGCGCTGAGGTGGATGACGACATTAAATGGAAGCGCGCCGCGTGGCGCTTCGAAGCCGTCGTAGGTTGAGGTGGCACACACGGTTTAAATAGATAAATAGGGACTTTTCCTATTTATTTAAACACCACTAACTTATAAAATTCATAACTTTGTGTAGAAAAATCACAAAAATGAAATAAAAATACCCTCTTGCTTAGTGAATAGAGGAAAACAATGTGAAATAAATTTCAAGTCCATTTGATGCATATTTTATTTTTAATTAATTAAACACTATTTGGAATCATTTGATTCTCCATGCATATTGACACATCACCTTGGCTTGAAATTTTGGCATGTTGTAGCCTCTATCAAGGAAAATATCCTCTGATTTTTCCAAAGTCAGAGAAAGTCCCTATACAGAGATCCATAACTTTCAAGTTTTCGCAAATTATTTCCTTAAAAAAACCATGGAAATTAGCATGTTGACGACAAAATTCCAAGAAAATTTTGGAAGGTCCACAATGACTAGGGAAGCTTTTGGAAATAATTCTATTGGTCAAGTCATATAAAATGTACTTAATTTTTATGGACACTAAATTATTAAGATAATTAATTCAAACATTTAAATGACTTGATTTTGTATCTCCACTGTGGTTTAGTGTCTAGAGAACTCATTATAAAAATTTCATAATATTTTGAGTTTATTTAATAACCTAAGTTGATTTTTAAAGATAAATAACATTTTTGGCACCAAAATGATTTTTAAAAATCTAAATACAACTCAAAAAATTATGAAACTTAGTTTTTTAAATTCTCTGTGATCAAGGGTATTTTATAAAATAAAATAATATTTAAAATAAAAACTTCATTTTTTGCCTATTTTTAAATATTTAAAATAATTAAAAATCCCTAAAAATAACAAAAATAATAAATTTTATGGAAATGTTATAAATGGCTTCCTAAGCACTTAGGACATAAATGTCTTCCTAAGCACTTAGGACCAATTAGAATATTTTTTTTGATTTTCTAAATAAAGATATTGAATTTTAAAGCTTAAAAATGATTTTTAAAGGCTAAAAATAAGTTTTCATTAAAATAATTCCAATAAATTAAATAAAATCCAGAAAAATATAAAATTTTCTCCCATAAGTTCTCTGAACTCAGGGAGACTTTTGAAAAATACTAAACTTAATATTCTCCATTTTAAATATTTTATATTTAATAAATACTCTAGAATTTAAAATAATTCTAATAAATTAAATAAAACTTACAAAATCATGAAATTTTGTCCGAAGACTTCTCTAGTGTAAATTTACCTCCAGTAAAAATTTTAAGGAATTAGGACTTACCTTGATCAAGTTAGGAAATTTCTTTTAAAAATCCTATTTTTGCATGAAAATAATTATATAAATTAAATAAAATTTTGAAATATCACATTTTCTCCTCTGATATCTTAATTGACCCATGAATGAGGTAGGATAAAAATTCCAAAATCATTTGGATTAAATTTGATAAATTATGAAGTGATAGAGCCTTAGGGGCAAATTAGTGATAGAGCCTTAGGGGCAAATGTGTAATTTGGGAAATTTAGCCTTAATTAACATTTAGGCTTAATTTAAGAAGGGAAATGGGTAAGATCGGATCTTAATAAATCTATTTGATGTTTAAAACACAAGAGAGATAATTGGTAGAAACGAATCTCCTTTTCTTAATTGAAAAAGATAAGTTAATAAATTTCTAAATTATTAAAATTTTGAAGTCTATTAAAATAAAATGAATCTAGGACTTAGGGGTATGACTTTTGAAGTTAATAATTAATCAATTTAATACCCCTATTTTGATTTTCAAATAAAATTCAAATCATGAATCAAGATCACATAAAGCTAGATCTTTTTAAAGCTAATTAAGACACTCACCTAGGCCTTAAGGGCTTAGTAGTGACTGTGGTGACTTAGGCTAAATCAAGTTTCATTTAAATGAGGATTAGAAAATTAAATATCATTGAAAATTAAAACATCTTTCAAACACTACAATCCCATTAGGGTTAAAATTTGGCTAAGTGTTCCAACGACACTAACTTGCCTCTTTAAGGGTCTTCACCCACATAATTCTTAAATTGAATCACAAGTGATAATTACCCTATTCTTAGGGTTAATTGAGACATCAATGTTCAGTGAGTAATAAGGGTATTTACAAGATGACTTATTAAGCAACATAATCAGTTTAAAAGAACTCGGGATTTTCCACCAGGCAGCGAGAGAGTAGCACGAACCTGCTTCTTTCTTTAGATCTGTTGGATATCTTGAATATGTTTTGCTTGACAAAATTATTATTATTTAAACTCCTAAGGACCCACCAAAATATGACATAGGGTTAGGAAAACTACCAAAACTTTACATTTCCTGCTCTCCATAAACTACCTTATAAACTATGCTCTCCATAAACTACCTTAACATGCATTTTAAGTTTCAGGTGATGGAACGAGAAGACTCGCCAGGTACGCTTTTACAGTTTGCAACGTTATCTTTCTTATACTTTTATGTTATACATTTATTCTTATATACAAATTTGCATGAAAAACTAAAACTATCAGGATAGCCACAAAGTCAAAATGAAAACTAAAATTAAAATTAACCAAGATAAAATTCACCCCCACAACATTCCAAATATAAAACAACTCAAAATTTATTCACAAGCACCACACAAAATTACAATTGTAACTAAATTAAGACGTCTTTATTGGATGATCGAGAATCCCTCAGAGGAGGTAACCTACGATTGCTAACAAGGCTTCCCACGGTCTAAATGAAATTATGGAACTCATTAAGTCGAGTTTAGTAAGTTCATTTGGACTAAGTGAATCCAATATAAAATAGTGGTTCTAGAACGAGGGAACAACTTTAATATGCTCTTAAAACATTTAAAAGAATTTCAACCACAGGGCTACCAGATTTGTCATTATAACTTGACACACTAGAAAACTCAAACTCATCGCGGTAGGGAGCTTGGAGCTAGCATGGTGGGCAGCATGACCATCTTCAGCAGCAAAACCTGTCTCCCCCAGCTAATTCCCAGCTAAAACAATCTTTCTTCCTTAGACTTAAACAACAAAGTCATAGGAATTTGAGGTTACTTGCTTATGCAAGGTAAACCCTCACTTTATCTTTAGGCTTTTGTATAGCCTTGTTATACAATATAAGCCCTAACTCGTCTTAAGATTTTGAGGTTGTCGTTTTTCATGACCTAAATCTTCACATCTTCTAGGCTATTTGAGTGATCGTTTCACGCGAACGTAAGCCCTAACTAATAAAATTTGTAGGATGAAACACTCAAATATTTCTCCTCAAAACTGAAGCAAAACATTAAGTTAGCTTGGGAAGTCACCAAGGTTCGCCTTTGGATCCATGACATCCCCTAGTTCTTCCTCCTTTGGACTCTACAACAAAATGTTCCAGATTTGAAC
>NW_018239781.1:115432-123439 GCF_001263595.1 Phalaenopsis equestris | reverse complement strand
GAGATTTTGATTCCGGTGACCGACAGGTTCTTACGAGAAATCCCATCAAAACCAAAAATAATGCCGACAACCATGCCTGAAACCTGTGTGGTCAAGCCTAAAAATGGGTTGGTCACGCCTAGATCACATGTGACTACACCAAACACATTATTTTGACCATTTTGACTTTGTTTTATGTTTTTGACTGGCCTACAAAATATTACAAAAAACCATTTTGCAAAAATAAAATTATGATGAACAAGGTGAAATAAAATTTAAAAAGAATGATACATGAGATGTTGGTAAAATGACGTAAAATTAAACCATCTTCTTAAACATCTAAACGTAGTTCAATGTGATCACAATCAAGAAATGGAGTTTCTAAAATCCTAATTAAAAATAGAAACCAAATCATGAGGTTGAAGAACAACGGAAATTGCCAAACAATATCTTATGATTCTTCATGAGAGAAGAGGCTCGCGCTTCTGTGATGCATCTATAATAGTGATTTAAGGTATTTCTATATTTTCCCATACTTGATAGTTGTCAATAATGATAAAAAGTTCTCCTTATGCCTACGCTTAGGTCACAAGAAGACTAAAAACCATGAAGTTACATTCCCTTAATCCCCATAACATTCAGTAAAACTTTTATGATTCCTTTTCTAGGTTGCAAAACTCTGATAAAAAATGCCTAATCATATACTGATTTTATGATTAACCATTTCACTCCTCTACGCAACAGGCAAATGTCATCGTCATGAAATATGTTAATATCCTAATTGGTAAGTTCAAGTGTAAATGAAATCTTATGGTTGACCCAACAACATAGACATGAAAGCTCAACAAAACATTATGGGGGAAAAAATATGAGAAAGCCACTAAACCATGATCCTTACATCACAAATACATGAAGAAAAACTTAGCCACACATGTTAGAAAGATTGACAGACATCAAATTCATATAAACATTTGTTGCAAGTAAAACTCAAAAGTACAAAAAATACAATATAATTTGTTTCCTCTTTAACAGAGGTAGATCTTTCTCTTATACAATCTCCACTAAAATTCACATAAGAAATATAAAAGAGAAAAAAGAAAAGTACAACACATAGAACTCAAGCTTGAGTAAGAAAGAAATTCTAAGGGAGAAGCTCTCCAATCCTCCTTGGCACTTTCTCCGGTCATCCCCAATGGCTCTCCTCTCTCGATGGTGTCCTATGATCTCTTTTTATAGCAAAATTATTGGATTTCACATGAAATGTTCTTTCCAATAATATTTTCTTCTCCATTGGAGCGGTCACTTCGAGCTTTGGCGTGGTTATGGTAGCTTTCCTGAGTAGGTGGCATGGTCATGCTCGATCATGGCATGGTCATACTGGGGCTTTGAAGAACAAACATTTTCATGCTTGATCCAAGAGTGGTCATGCCACAGTCTTTAATATCATAGCATGGCCACACTTAGTCCAGGCTTGGTCAAGCTAATTCACGTTAAATTTTCTTAGTTTTTCACATTCTGAAATGCACATACGATCTTCCGTAACCTGCACATCATCAACAAAAACCTTCCACAAGTCTAAATCAATGATAAAAAAAATTGAAAAAAATTGTAAAATTCATTAATAAGGGAAGGTAAGAGCATGTAAAATTGATGCATGTGAATACCCCCAAACTTGCCTCATTACTTGCTCTCAAGCATTTTCATAACTTACCAGGGCCAAGTGAGAATATAATAGCACTCTTCTATGTTTCTAACTATTCAACTTGTTTATAAAAAAATAATAGAAGTGTGTAGTTATCAATTCAGGGTCAATCTTTCTTAATGCTTAATAACTTAGTCTTTTCCTTAATTTCCTTTGTTCTATCCCTAAAAAACCCCAAATCATCTTAAATTAGAGTTAAAAAATGTTCACTAGCCTTTGATATTTTAAATCAATCCAAGTGAAACTAGCCAACCAAACCTTATTTAACCATTTTCTTACAGATAACATTAGATTGATTTCATTAGTAAGTCAAGAAAAATTCTTATCACTTCTACTAAGCACCTTCTGAATTTTCACTTTAAATTATTGTGCTACCCTCAATATACTTCTCAGGAATTTTTATCTTTTTGACTCTTTATTTCTCTTCCATTTTTTTTCAATTCGTTTGAGAATTACTATATCTTGTTAGGTCACCTTTTCTTTTCTTTTTAGATAGTATGAAGAGCAAATTTCTTCTAAACGATAAGTTTTAAAAATGATTTTTTTTTAATGCAACTATTTGATGTTATTCTTCAAGTAAGAGTTAAGATTACATCAAATTGGCTTAGTAAAAAAAATTGAAAAAAACTTAAAATTGCATTGGAATGCTGCTTAATAGTTTAATTACACATTTTAAATTATCTTAAGATTTTTATGTGCTGTAAAAACTTGTTATGTTTTGAAGCCTCATTATTGTAAGTGCATAGATAATCTTTTGTGAATGACCTTTACTCCTTTTAAAAAGAACTTTTAATAAGCTTAGTCCACCATTGAGCTCTGTAAAGAGCATCGAGAAGCTTAGTCCACCATTGAGCGCCTGGAGCAGGTTATTGATCGATCTCATGGAAGTCACCTTTGAGTTCAGTGGATGAGAAGAGGGAGAGGAGGGAGAGGGGTTGAGGAAGATTTCACTTGCGATGCTCCATACTGTTTTATGTGATTTTCTTGTTTAGTAGATGGACACAATCCTCAATTTAATGTTTTCTGTTTACAATTTATAAATTTCGATTGGATGGGTACTCGAGCTTATATTGTGTAAACTTTGTAAGTTCTTTTTGTTTTCATTGTCGGTACACATGCACAATATGTTCTATGTTTTGTTGGTGATGAAAAAATATTTGTGATATTTATTATATGCGGGTGCAAAAAAATTTGATTATTCCTTTAAATGTTTAGATATATAAATTGTTGTAGATTTGTGTCCAATTGCGTCAAAAAAATTTGATGCAATAATTAATAAAAAATTTCTGATGCTAGTCCACGTCACCGACAGACCAACACAAATTTCCATCCGAAAAAACAGATGCATCCACTATTTCTTCCAAAAGCCTAGAGGCAATTTCTGAAGGTAACTTTTGCGTTCGCATGGATAACATCGCAACTGTTCAACGTTGACATAATTGGATGGAAAGCAGATGCAAAATTTTTACCTTGTCGACACTAATTGCATTGGAAATGACCATTTTGGGCGGAGTTCTAATCACATGCAAATCCAACGGTAATAGGAATTACTGTCAAATTCTTTTTTTTTTCGGGAGTGAATTGTTCGTTTAAGTAAATAAGTCAAATATGAACATAATTTTTAAGCTTGAATTATTGACGAGTAAGGCACCAACAACCCTTTGTTTGTACGCGATAGGCTTTTTTTAGTTCCAAATGAGAAATTATATATTTACTTATTTAATAGTATATCATATATATATTTATCATATATTTTAATCTCCAAAGCTCTTGTGATCATATTATTTTCCATCATTTATTGTATAGTATAGAAATGGTGCATGTTTGAATCCAACCCTTCAAAGCTAATTTTCTAAAACATGAATAAAAATATTTAAATCGATTCGAGTATGAACACATGGTTCACGAACATTTTTGAATACAAGTCAATTTTTAATAGAATTGGTTTCGAATGAGCGGGACAACGAAGCCTAAACTCGCTAAAACTGGGCTTGTTTACAGCCCTAGTCCAGACTGTTCATTTACTGATTCCTAAAAAAGAAATTTGATTGTTGTCGAAAATTATACTTCTCCCCATCGTCTGCTCCATAAAAAAACACTGACATGACGTAACCCTAGACTATTGTCTTGATAATTAATCTTGGAAACCGGCAAGAAGTAATTTGTCTTACATAGAACTTGCAAGCTATATTACAAAATTTTGTATAATATATGCGGCTGCTTGCCAATTTACGGATACCAAAAAGTGAATTTGGACAAATGGAGAATAACTGGGAGTGGCTGGAGTCGTCGGCAAATCTGCATGACCAATTGTCAATCCTAGCTTGTAGTAATCATCTTTGAGATGGGTTTGTTCAATTTTTTGGCGTTATTTAGCCTTATCATGAAGGGTGTATTTTCCTTTTTTAATGTAATGATGAGTGCCAAAATACAAATTTCATTTATGTGCTATTCCAATTCAAAATATAGGTAGCAATTTTAAAAACCTATCAATTAAATTAGATGACACCCACTAATTCCGTTCACTTTTTTAAATACATATTTAAATATTAATGATCTAATTAGAATTACCAAAATTCGGACCATCTTTAAATAACATTATCAACTGCGTCTCTTTATTTATTAATTTTGTATATAACACTTTAAATAAAGTAAACATTCATCTTTAATTTCAAAAGTTATTTAAACTTAAATGAGCCATTTAAATTTAATTTTATCAAGCATTTGTAGATATCTTCTTTGGGTCTTAACGATAACTCTTCAACCTAACTCAAGGGGCTTTGAAACCCAATATGATTCAATTGGGCATCAAACACAATATGTCCGAATTATGTCACATGAACCATCATAATACAAATAAAATCAAATTTCAATCAAATTAAACATGAGGTTGTTTGATCACTTAAGGGATCTACCATCACCCGTCTAAGCTAGCCAACCCATATATACCCAATAACCCAAATTTACCCCACCAATTTTAAAATTTGTTAAGCCAACCTCCATTTGAAAAATTTGCCTAATTAATGGATTTATCTTGGTCCTTAAGGGCTGCCCAAGCCTAGATCAAGTCCCAAAGCTGAGGCTACTCTCTTCAACAGTTATTGTTGAATGGTCTTCATCACGTCACCTCCACTCTCCTTGCCTCTCCAAGCTCCTCAAGGTTTTTAAGGGTCATTAAAGTTAGCCTAGTTATCCAGAAATGATGACCAGAGAGCCCAACTGTCATTCTACAAATGATTTTTAGAAGGCCATTCCAAATTCAATCCTCTAAGAACCTTGTAGTAAACACCTCCTTCGAAACCACTCAAAACATCCCCATGCTTCGCCACCACTTACCTAACAACTAAAAAAATATTATTTTAAACAAACGGAAAAACCAATGAAACCTTTATGCCTGTCATAACTTACGAAAAAATGATAGAGTTCCCAAAATGATTTTTTTTTGCTAAAGTTGTTGTTTAGTCCGCCGAATTTTTTTGCTTTATATTGCATCTAATGGCCGAAACTCTCATTTTGGTCTCTGTTTCGCTTGTGCTCTCCATGCCAATCGATGACTCATGCCACAATAACATGCTTGATTCAAGCACTTAGGGGACCATTCTTCTCAATTTTTTTGGCAAAACTATGGTAAAACACCATCTCAATAATATACATGCGTTAAGCAATGTCAAAATTAAGTTGAAATTTTATAAATAAATGTTGTGTTACTTTTGTCTTGCATTATATGCATATTTTAGTTTAGGACTTTTGTAATTTACTATTTTGTTGAGTTACATAGGATTAGGGTAGAATGAAATGGGTTCACAAAAATGTGTTCTATAGTTCTAGATAACACTAGTTAAATGAAGATATACATACGTTCCACCCAATTATAATTAATTTACATATCTAATGCCTTCAATTAAATTCTTACATCCATGCCATTCTACATAAGCATGAAAAGGTGCATTTGAATTCTTATCTAGCATCTAAACTTTGACATTTATAATTATATCAAATTGGTATTAAACATGCCTGAAAAGTATATTTTACTTTTAAGAGGAGCGTTGAACTCCAGTAAATAAGCGCCAGAGGCACTAGAACAGGCGTCAGAGGCACTAGAGATGAATTTGGGCGAATTGTTGGCAGTTATTGACTATTTTTGAGACGTTCTAGAAGGCTCCAAGTAATTCAAATGCCCCATGGAGTAGTTCAATGTTTCTAGACACTTGGGGAAGGCTATTGAAAAAAGAGATATGCCTTTTGAATGAAGGGATTTGCCTCTTGGTGTGAAGAGGTGTGTCTCTTAGGAAAAAGAAGGGAATTTTTGAATTTCCTTGGAGAAGAGGGGCTGGCGCCACTCTTAAGAAGTTGAGGGGAGTCTTTCTTGTTGTCGTGTGGAGTCTTTGTAGAAAGAGAGTCTAGGGTTAGGTTTTGTGGAGAGTGCTACGCCTAAAAAAGTTCTCCTGAAGTTCTTTTTCCTATTGCTATTTTAAGTGACTTTAATATGACAAATTGCAATTCTTCTTGAAATAAATAGAGAATTAGAAATTTTAGACCTGACTACTAAATGTTCTTATATTTTTAGTTTTGACTTAAGTTGTTAAAAATTTTTCTTAAGTTGTGTTATTATATTTAGTAGACCAAATTATAGAAATTTAGAAATTAAACACTTTACCATTAGTCATAACTTTTATTTATTAAATGTGTTTCTTGAGGACAAGTAACAGTTAAGTTTGAGAGATTTTGATACGCATAAAAAATGACTATTTTTTCAAATATATTTTATGCTCAAATTTAATGATTTTTAATGATATTACACTCTAAAGAAAGATATTTTGCATATTTTTTATTACATGGACAAGAAATGGAATTTTTGAGAAAAGAAGCAAAAATGGTGCAATTTAGAGAAAAACGAGCAATAAAGAAAATTCTGTTCTGGCACATTTGGATATGTATTTCTATGCTTAATCATATTTACACTTCTCACACACTTTTGAATGAAATCACACTTTAAGGAAATGTTGTTTTCATGCTTTTTTTGTAGGTCTATCAGTTAGGAATGAAAGACAACTGAAATGGGGCGAAACAGAGCTAAAACGGAGCCAAATGCAGCGAAATATTGGAGCTGCTGCAGACCGACGTCAAAGGCTCCCAGACTGGCACCGAAGTCACCCAGACCGACATCAACGGTGCCCGAGTTTAGAGAAGTGATGAAAAGTCTCGCCGACGACGCCCAGACCGACACCGACAGCGCGCGGGAGGGTTATGGACCGATTTTTGGCGGATTTTGATGTTCTAAATGGCTTCCAAGTGATTCAAATACCTCATGAAGTGATTCAATACATCTAGATACTTGGAGAAGGCTCTTGAATGAAGAGGCTTGTCTTTTGTATGAATAGACAAACACTAGGGTCGCATCAAGTTTTTGGCGTCATTGCTGGGGAAGTTTGATAAGAACTTTAGGAGAATTTTAGTTAAACCTGCAAGACTTTAATTTGGAATTTATAGTATTATTATATTATATATTTAATTATTATGTTTTTATTTTAAATAAAATAGAAAACACCAATTTTTTTTTATATATATCCTATTAGTTAAGTCTTTGGATTTGTATACGTAGTTCAAGAGCTCCTACCTTGAATTTTACAAGTCAATTTGGAGAAGACTTTTAAGAGAGATTTGAAAAGACTCCATGAATTTAATATAGAAATGGCGAATCAATGATATAATGAATATTCAGATTTAGGTTATATTTCTTGTGGCTTTGAAAGAGTTGTCGGCGTTATTTCGGGTTGGTTTGTGGGGTTGCCCGTAAGAAGCTGTTGGTCACCGGAATCGAAATCCCGTCGCCAGCTTCGGAAGGACGTTGAAGTATGAAATCGAACTGACCCCATATTTTTCATAGTTTAAAATGAAAGAGCACTGTACCTCAAATCCTGTATCTATCGCAAAGGATAAACACAAGACTTGAGGGTGAGACTCGATCAAACAATTTCCCCAATTTTATATAAAGGATTAAATAGGGTTTATATTAAGCTGGGTTCGGACATGCTTTCTATAAAGACAAGCCCCTATAGTTGTTAATTAGATCTTAATTGACCAAAGTCGCTTAAGAAGACTCTCGATAAAAATCAGGAAATATTATCTTCAAGGAATTTCAAAGGGTAGGACTTTTTAATGAGATCTAACGTAGAGGTGTGAAATGGGATTAGTTCAAATTTGTAACATTTTATTGTAGAATCCAAAAGAAGAAGAACTAGGGGATGTCATGGATCCAGAGGAGAACCTCGGTGACTTCCCAAGCTATCCTAATGTTTGGCTTCAATTTTGAGGAGAAATATTTA
>NW_018239781.1:115182-115397 GCF_001263595.1 Phalaenopsis equestris | reverse complement strand
TTCGTGTGAAATGATCACACAAATAGCCTGGAAGATGTGAGGATTTAGGTCGTGACAAACGACAACCTCGGAATTTTAAGACGAGTTAGGACTTATATTGTATGGCAGGGCTATGCAAAGGCCTTAAGATGAGATGAGGATTTACGTTGCATAAACAAGCAACCTCGAAGTCCTATGGCTTTGTTGTTTTAAGTCTAAGGAAGGAAGATTGGTTT
>NW_018239781.1:114268-114770 GCF_001263595.1 Phalaenopsis equestris | reverse complement strand
CAAGAAGGACAACGCTGAAAACTGTAAAAGTGTACCTGGCGAGTCTTCTCGTTCCACCACCTGAAACTTAAAATGCATGTTAAGGCAGTTTAAGAAGAGCAGGAAAAGTAAGTCCTGGTTTTTTTCCTAACCCTGTCATATTTTGGTGAGTCCTTAAAAGTTTAATTAAGGAATATTTCATTGAGCAAAGAATATTAAGTTTAATAGGCCCCTGAGGTATCCAACAAGTTAGGAGGGGGAAGCAGGTCCATGCCTCCCTCTCACAAACTGGTGAAAAGCCTCGAGTCCATTGAAACTTGTTATTTTGCTTAATGGTTCATCCTGTGAATACTTATAATGCTCAGTGAACATTGATGTCTCAATTATCCTTAAGAAAGAGGTAATTGTCACTTGAGATTTAACTTGAAAATTATATGGGTGAAGACCCTTAAAAAGGCAAGCTAGTGTAATTCGAACACTTAGCCAAATTTTTAATCCTAATTGGGCTTAGTGGTGTTTCAAA
>NW_018239781.1:111742-112994 GCF_001263595.1 Phalaenopsis equestris | reverse complement strand
TAAGTTTCATAATTTTTTTAGTTATATTTTAATTTTTAAAAATCATTTAAATACCAAGAGTGGTATTTATCTTTAAAAATCAATTTAAGTTCTCAAATGAACTCAAAATATTTTGAAATTTTTATGATGACTTCTTTGGATCATAAATCACAGTGGAGATCAAAAATCAATTCATTTAGATGTTGAAATTTTTCAAAATTAATTATCTTCGTGATTTAGTGTTTGTAAAATTTAAAAAAATTTTAAATGTCATGACCCATAAATTTATTTCGAAAGGTTTCTCTAGTCATGGTGGACCTTCCAAAATTTTCTTAGGATTTTATAATTAATATGTTAATTTTCATGATTATCTTAAATAAATAATGTGAAATAACTTGAAAAATATGGGTCTCTCTAGAGGAGCTCCTCTAACTTTGGAAAAATCAGGGGACTCGTCTAAATGAGATGAACACATCCATATGGTTAATGAACTATAAAATCAAGCCTAAGTAAATGGAGAATCAAAATAAGCTCGGGAGAAGGAGAAGTTTTATACCTTTGCTCTGAGAAGGGAGGCATCGATCAGAGGTGCTCGGCACGTTCGTTGGGGTCCAAGGAGGCTAGGGATTCAGTCCTTGGTCTTGGTGTAAGGCCTAGGTATGAATTTGATCACGGACGGATTTGGGTGTTGGTCTAGAACTATGATAGAGGCTCTGTGGGAGGGGGATTTCATGGGGCTTTGGCCTCTTTCACTCTTGTGAAGATGTGGGTGAAGTTAATCTGAGTTTGATGAACTGTGGAAGTTTATTAGGTTCTGTCCTGGTTTTCGGTAAGGTTTCAAGCTTAAAATTGAGCTCCGACAATGAGAATGGGTGAGGGAAAATGGTTGGAATGCACTGAGGGGATCTTAAGGAAATTTTGTGCGGAGTTTGGAGAGGCCTCTCTAGGAAACTTTCAGCACACCTCCCATGGCCGTGGGAGGTGAGTTTTTATAAAAATGTCCATGGGGTGGCTCTCAGGGCATAAGTTTGGGTGCATTGTGGTGCTTAGGTTGAGGGCAGAGGAGCTCTTCAATTTGATTTGGATGAGCTGGCCTCTAGGTTTGATTTGGGTGAGGTGCCACGGGAGTGGCTCTCAGTTTTGGGCTTTTCTGGCCACTAGGCTGGCCAGCCCTAGACGAATTCGTCACAACAATTTAATGCAAATGTGTTTTGATTTGGCAAAGATATCTTAAGCATGTGCATTTTTGGAAATAAGATCCCTTAATTTGGGG
>NW_018239781.1:108011-110323 GCF_001263595.1 Phalaenopsis equestris | reverse complement strand
AAGGTCCAGCAATCCTAAGGGTGACTCATCTTGAGTTTCCTCCACAGTGACCCCACCTACTAAGTGCTAGAGGTTGAGACCAACATGTGGAACTTCAAGTTGAGTAGAGAAGAGTTTGAAATTTCTAATGGTGAGGGTTCCATGTCAAGTTTTCTAAGAATAGTCAACAAGAAAAGTCCTTTGTCTAGACCTTAGGCTAATAAAGAGGAAAAACTAAACCTCAACCAAAAATGAGGTCAACAAATGGACCCCCAATAGGTGCGGTGTGCTGGGCAAGCACACCGCGCGTATTGGCGTTGACCGATGAGATCAACAAAAACCAATAAAACTTCATAAGTCAACAGACTCAGAAGTATGTGTAGAGTTGTGTGTGTGATTTGTTTTTTTCGGGGAATTAGCAGGTGATCGTCTGGTTGAAATTAAGGAGTAGAAACTCTCAATGGGGATCAGAGAGTGAATTTTGAGTTATGAAATTTCAGGTATTTATAAAGGATGGGAATCAGTGTGTAAGTACTAACCCCGAGGTGGGAATTGAAATTTGGGTATCAATCCCGAAAGACAGAGAGAGAAAGAGAGTCGGCGTGTAAGGACCGACCTCGAGGACCGACCTCGACCTCGAATGTAAAGAATCAGAAATGTAAGACTGATTCGGAAATGAGAATTGAAATGTAAGTTAATTCTCAAAAGAAAGTGACGGAATGTAAGGAACAACCTTGAATGTAAAGAATCAGAAATGTAGGACTGATTCAGAAATGAGAATTGAAATGTAGGTCAATTTTCAAAAGAAAGTGTCGGAATGTAAGGACCAACCCCAAACGTAAAGAATCAGAAATGTAGGACTGATTTAGAAATGAGAATTGAAATGTAGGTTAAATGTAGGTATCAATTCCAAGGAGAGAGTCAAAATTTAGGTATCGACCTCGAAATGTGAGAATTGAAATGTGGGTATCAATTCGAAGATGTGAGAATTGAAATGTAATTATCAATTCAAAGATGTGAGAATTGAAATGTAAGTATCAATTCAAAGATGTGAGAATTGAAATGTAAGAATCAATTCAAAGATGTGAGAATTGAAATGTAAGTATCAATTCAAAGATGTGAGAATTGAAATGTAGGTATCAATTCAAAGATATGAGAATTGAAATGTAGGTATCAATTCAAAGATGTGAGAATTGAAATGTAAGTGTCAATTTAAGGATATGAGAATTGAAATGTAGGTATCAATTTAAAGATGTGAGAATTGAAATGCATTTATCAATTCAAAGATGAGAGAATTGAAATGTAAGTATCAATTCAAGGATGTGAGAATTAAAATGTAAGTATCAATTCAAGGATCACATTGAAATGCAAGTATCAATTGCAGGATGTGAGAATTGAAATGTAAGTATCAATTCAAGGATGTGAGAATTGAAATTTAAGTATCAATTCAAGGACATGAGAATTGAAATGTAAGTATTAATTCAAAGCTGTGAGAATTGAAATTTAAGTATCAATTCAAGGACATGAGAATTGAAATGTAAGTATTAATTCAAAGCTGTGAGAATTGAAATTTAAGTATCAATTCAAACATGTGAGAATTGAAATGTAAGTATCAATTCAAGGATGTGAGAATTTAAATGTAAATATCAATTCAAGGATGTGAGAATTGAAATGTACGTATCAATTCAAGGATATGAGAATTAGGATTTAGCTACTAATTTGATAGTGTGATTTGAAAATTACAAAGAGCCTGTGGTGTTGAATTTACAGTAGTGTATTATGTGAGAAGGTTGATTTTGAAGAAGATTTGTAAAGCTTCGTGTAGTTATGTGCATGATGTGAAATTCTGCGAGGATGTGCAGAGAGTTAGTGTAGATAACGATGGTTGTGCTGCGCGCACAAAGTGTAGGAAATTCCGAAAATGGAAGTATCCACTCAACAGGTTTGTTTTATTTTCTTGTTGTTTTTTATCACAATTTAATTTTTCAAAATGCATTTTTAAAGTTTTAATTTTAATTGGTTGATTTAAAAAGGAATTTGTTTTGTTATTCACTCATTTATGATTATCTTTTATTCGTGTTTCATTTATTGTTGAAGATTTGTCGTTTTGTTCTTTGTTCATTTGATCTCTGAACCATTGCATGGTTCGGGGCTTTCATCCATCCCACAAAAAGGCAATTGGCAAAAATGCACAACTTGAGAGAAATTTCCATTAATCTGCTTCAATAAATATGCTACAGATCAAACATAGGCTAATGCCTCAAAAAGAGTACATCATGTAATACATGCTGAAATACATTGAGAGTCATCTCAAGATATGAGTACATCATAGA
>NW_018239781.1:106221-107812 GCF_001263595.1 Phalaenopsis equestris | reverse complement strand
ACGGACACCCTACGGTGTCGTACTCCTGGAATGCAGTGCTTGGCAATGTCTGCACCGTTGCCCTGGAGAACAAGTACTGAACCAAATGGAACAGGAATCTCCACAGCTCCTCTGAATTCACCAGGGCCGATTACATCGATTTATTTTCCAAACAAAGTATTGCTCTTACTCATGAACGAGACCGTCCAGAAAGGCCTCACAAAGTCATGATGGTCAATGTGTGGAGGAATGCGGTCACCTTCTTCATAAATGTTGATGATGCAACTATTAGGAATGCAAGTAGCGGGTAGAATATTCAACTTGACCATTCTCTTTATCATCCATTTTATCATCGGTGGTAAAGGATCCACTTGGTCATATTCGATGATCCCGGGCGGATTCCCCTGTCTGTCGTGTCTGTCGTTCGTAAAATTGTAGCAACAGCCGCACTGGATGGTGATTCTTCCCTTTCCCCGCATCCATTTCTTCGGCTCGGAATACGTTCTCTCCATGAGAAGACCCGATCGACCTCTATCTATTCAATCAAAGATGCAGTCCAGAATGCTTCTTTCATTGGTTTCAGAGAAAACCCTGGTATATAGCTCCAGGCCCTCCAATATGTTGACAAACATTCCCTGAACCTCTTCATAGAACTCATATTCTCTTTTGTTGACTTCGCTGTTTTTATAGTATTCCACCATACCGGGAGTTGGCAGCTGCCTGGAGCGTTCCTTCCTCCGGGCCTCGGCGAGAATCCAAACTAGTGCTGACCGATCCGGAATATGGGATTCAGCTTCAAGTGGGATGTATGATCCTGAGCTCCGTGGTGCAGGCTGATCCGGCCCCAGTGGGACATACGGTTCATTTTCCATGAAGTCTGGAGTCTTTCTGATTCATTGTAGACTTAGAACGTTGACGTCCGGGCATTCTACAAACGCACCCGTGACTGATGTCCTGACTATACTGTTACCTCAGCATTGCATGTTGGGCAACCTCTGCATAAGATATCTGTGACCGGGGACACATCTGATCCTGTCACAAATCCTGACTCTTCATCTGTAGTGACAGGTTGTTAGAAGTTTCTCACAACTATGGATCGTAAATATGTCCCTCAGGAATGGGGGTAAGAAAACTTCTCACGTTTCTTTAGCGCTTGCGCTCCTGTCGCAGAAAGGCTCTCTATTTCTTTCGGCTTGCATTTCTGCGTTGCGTCCTGCGGAGTTGAGTATTTGGTAGTTGTTCACTATGGGTGGCTATTAAGCCCCTTGCTGGAGTAGCTATCATGGAGGGCAGTCGGCTGGGCCCCTCCATCGGATCTTGTTCTGCTATCACGTTTTTACCTTTACGTGACGCATCGTCTTGACTGGTCACCCTCAACAGTGAAGGCAGTCCCTTCTTCTCTTCATTGCTGACTACGTCCATTAGAGGATCGTCGTAGTCTATATGAAGCTGGTTGAAATCCATGTTGAAAACTATGACACCTCCTTGTGGCACCATTTCTTCATTCAGCGTGAGATTCCAACCGTCCTGGAAGGCAAAGATCAGCCTCTGTCCTGACATTTTTTTGCAGACGACAGAAAGAAACGTCAGTGGGCTGAAGTTTGGCATGAAC
>NW_018239781.1:105320-106036 GCF_001263595.1 Phalaenopsis equestris | reverse complement strand
AGGTATCGTCCATTTATCGGTAACATGGGTCTTTCACCCTGGAAGTCCACTAACCGGTATACTCCTCCTGTGTAAACTTTCTCAACGACAAATGGTCCCTCCCAAGTTGGCTCGAATTTTCCACCTATTTTCCGAAGAGCAAGAATAGGTCTTTTGAGAACGAGTACGAGGTCACCAATTTTGAATGTCCTTGGGTGGACCAATTTGTCATGAGCTTGTACCATCTTTGCCTGGTAGAGCTCCAAATGTTATTGTGCTTCCAATCGTTTTCCCTTGAGACTCTCCAGTTCTTCAAGTCTGAGTTTTCCGCTTTCTTCCGTTGTGAGTTGGTTGGCAATGGCGATTCTGAGAGATGGTGTCTGGATTTCTAGCGGTAGCACGACCTCGGTCCCGTACACGAGCATATAAGGTGTGCACTGAGTGGGATTCCTAAAAGTCATCCGGTAGGTCCACAATGCTTCTAACAGTTTGTTATGCCAATCCCTTTTATTTTCATCCAGTGTTTTCTTCAAAATCTGTACCAGTGTCTTGTTGAAAGCTTCAGCCAGACCATTTGCTCTGGGATAGTAAATTGTAGTGTATCTTCAATCTATCACATGTCTTCTGACAAAATTGTTGATCTTTGTACTTTTAAAAGCTGTCCCATTGTCAGAGATTATTCTTCGTGATACCCCGAGACGGTAGACAATTTGGCTTTTGAAAAATTGAAGGACGTG
>NW_018239781.1:104435-105055 GCF_001263595.1 Phalaenopsis equestris | reverse complement strand
CTTTTGATCTTCATTTTCATTTTTGGTCCCAACTGGTGAGCGCCACACAATCCGACATGTACTTCTTTGACAATATTCTGTGTCTCGGCTCTCCTCAAACATCACAGCCACATTTGGTCGAACGATCTTCTGTAGAGAACATTTCCCACCAGGGCGTAAGACATGGCCCTTCTTGTGATGCGGTGTGCCTTAGACTTGTCCTCCGGCAGCTTTCCAGTATGCAAATATTCTATTAATGGCTTGGGCCAATCTTTCTTGATGTCTGCAACTGTATTTATTGTTTCTTCTTTTCCAAGCTTGTGTAGAGTTTCGAAGTCATTTAGAGACAAGACTTGTCTTCCTTGCACCGTGACTTCGATGGAATCCTCCGGGGTACACGTCATTTCCTTCGTGAGTTTTGCTAGAGCATCGGCATGAGCATTATCTCCCAAAGGAATCTAGTAGAAAGGCACCTCAGGAACCTGCTCTAGGAGCTTCATCGCATTCTGTTGATATTCTGCTAGTCATGGTTTCAGAATTCTGTATTGTCCGGCGACTTGCTGGATGACAAGTTGAGAGTCACCATAAATGACGACAATGTTTATATCCATTGAAATTGCCAATTCCAATCCGGTGATTAA
>NW_018239781.1:104033-104390 GCF_001263595.1 Phalaenopsis equestris | reverse complement strand
TTGTTGGTACATGGCTCTGTCAGGTGGTACGAAAACCTCAACTGGCGTAATAAAGATCAAACCAAGATCAAACCGATCTCTGCCTTGTCTGGTATAACTGTGCCTGATCCTTTGTCTTTCCTGGCTGACGAAACACCATCGAAGTACATTTCCCAGCGCTGCGCTATAGAAAATTTCATTTATAGTATCTGCTCGTCTGGTAACTTGTCGTTGAGGGAGGATCTAGCTTGCAGTGGGTGTGCAGTGAGAAAGTCCGCTAAAATCTTTTCCTTGATAGCTCGGAGGGGCACAAAAGTTATATCAAATTGCAATAAGATCATTGACCATCTCGCTAAACGTCCGGAGAGTGTTGGTCGG